>NC_087202.1:109824429-109829598 GCF_015104395.2 Macrobrachium nipponense
ATTTTGTGCATTTTTCGTGCGGGGTTATTTTATATATTATTCATGATGTCTACTTTAGAATCTATTACTGTCTATAGGAGAAAAACTCAGATATGAGGGTAAGCAGTTGGCCTGAGTTTGTAAAGGAACATATGCAAATAGAGAAAGAGAACAGGCAGATTGAGAGAGAAGCTAGAGCAGCTAGAATGCAGGAGTTAGCAGAGGAGAAGGAGAAGTTACAGTTGGAGATAAAGTTGGAGCAAGGTAAAGAAAGGTGAAGGTAGTGGTGATGGTGACTCGGCAGGACATTTTACTGTGTGGACTCTGAAGCTTATACCTAAATTTTCAGAGACAGATGTGAGTCAGTTTTTTTTAGCTTTTGAGAAAGTAGCTAAACAGTTAGACTGGGAGAAGGCAAGTTGGGCTCTTATTGTGCAATCAGTTTTTATAGGGAAAGCTCAGGAAGCTTATGCTACACTTAGCTTCGATGATAGCATAGATTATGAGGTAGTGAGCGCTGTGTTGTCCGCTTATCAACTTGTTCCCGAAGCGTATAGACAAAAGTTCAGAAATTATGTGAAAGGAGCAAACCAGACATTTTGTGATTATGCGAGGCATAAGTCTGTATTGTTCGATGATTGGCTCCGGTCTAGGTCAATTACTGATTTTGTAGATCATAGAGAACTTCTTTTGCTTGAAGATTTCAAAGATAGTATGTCTAAGGATGTCAGAGTACACTTGGAAGAGTTAGATCATAAACTTTGGAAGAAGCAGCCAGGTCAGCTGATAGATTTGTACTAACTCATGGTAAGACTTATCAACCCAGAACTTATAAGAATAGTTATAGTCATTATCAGCCAGTAGAAAATATGTAACTAAAGATCAACACAGAATAACTCGCCTAAAGTAAGTAAGGATAAGAAAGAGATAACATGTTACAAATGTGGTAAGCTAGGACATTTTCAGTTTGAGTGTAAACAGAGACAAGGTAAAGTAACACTAATCTCAAGATGTCAAGTTAGTAAGGATGAGCATGTGAGTAAGATGAGTAAAGTTGATTTTGAAAATGATAAGAGTGATGAAACTAATGAAGTGTTAAAGAATTTTGGAGAGTATCTGCATGAAGGTAGAATAGAGTGTTCAAGAATCCAGATGTTGTAAGTAAAGCTTTAGTTATGTTAAGAGATACTGGTGCATCTCAGTCATGTGTATTAGAAAAAGTTTACCAGAAAATTATGAGAGTGAAGAAGTAACTTTGTTCTGCTAGGAGGTTTTCTAATTCGTCTGTGTCATGTCCACTTGTTGAATTTAAAATTGAGTCAGAGCTAGTTCAAGGTACCCATAGATTTGCGATTGTAGAACTATTGCCCATTCCAGGTATAGATGTGATAATAGGTAATGATGTAATATGTCCAGTTCAACAGAGAGGGGAAAGAGTAAGTGAAGAAGTAGTTGAAGTGACCAGTAAACCTATAGCACCCGTAACCAGAGCTCAGAGTAAGTTGACGACAGTAGATGAGGATGAAGATCTCAACTTGGTAGACTTGGAGAAGGAAGTGATAGTAGGTTTATATTCCAGTGCAAGAGTCGCTGAAGTGTATAGGTGACAGAAAAGATTTAGTAAAGGCGCAGAAACGAAGATAAAGGTTTAAGTAACATTTTTGAGAATGCTGTTCCAGAAAATGAAGTATCGGATGTAAGTAAGCCTTGTTTTTTTCATTAGAAATGAAGTATGTATAGATTGTCCAGATCAAAATTAGCAAATGCTAGTAATACATCGGTAGATTATCAAATTGTAGTCCCAGAGAAGTATAGAAATGTAATATTGCAACAAGCCCATGATAATCTTTGTGGAGGACACTTTGGTATTGCCAAGACTATGTACCAAAGTGAGAAAGCATTTTTTTTGGCCTTCATTAAAGAAAGACGTAAATAGATATTGTAAATGCTGTCATACATGCCAAGTTGTAGGTAAGCCCAATCAAATTTATACCTAACAAAAACCATTTTTGCAGATTGTGATAGATATAGTGGGACCGCTACCAAAAACAGCATCAGGTAATGAATACATCTTAATATCATGGATCGCACCACCAGATATCCAGAAGCTATCCGATACGCAAGATTTCCAGTAAAGTAGTAATCAAACATTTAACAGATTATTTTTTCTAAGATTCGGCTTTCCAAAGGAATTACAATCAGATAGAGGCAGTAACTTTATGAGTAAGTTGTTTAGTAAGAAAATGCTAGAATGGAATATTAAGCATGTTGTATCTTCGCCATACCATCCAGAAAGCCAAGGTGTGTTGGAACGATTTCACTACATGAAAAATGCTTTAACTAAGTATGGGTCTGAATTTCAAAGTCAGTGGGATGTTGATTTGCCATATGTTTGTTTGCAATTAGATCATCTCGAAATGAAAGCTTAGGTTTTATTTTACCCCTTTTGAATTGAGATGCGGTCACGAGGTAAGGAGTTCTTTGAATGATTAAAAGAATCAGTGGAGTGCTATGGTGAGAGCAAATTTTGATGTTTAAAACATGTTATAGAATTTAAAGAGAAGTTGCAGAGGATGATAGAATGGTCAAGTAAGAATGTAGTGAAAGCGCAGGATTTGTATGAAGCGAAAGTATGATAAAAATACAGTGTTGAGGACAATTTAAGGAAGGTGATAATGTGCTTGTTTTTATACCTATTCCAGGACAGTTTAAAAGTCGGTATGTTGGACCTGGTATAGTAAGACGAAGAGTAAATCATTTAAATTACATAGTAGAGTTGCCCTAACAGACTGTAACAAGGAACAAGTCTTTCACATCAATTTACTGAAGCCATATTACCACAGGAAGTAATTAAACCAGTTGCGGTATTGCATAGTAAATCTATTAAAACTGATAATGAAAATAACTGAAGATATGAATAGAAGAGGAGACACGTGAAAGGTGAATATGATTGGAGTAAAAATGGAGTTGATTTAACAGAACTGGAAGAAAGATTGTCATATTTGCCTGATTTACAAGTAAAAGATGTTATACAGGTACTTAGAGACTTTCCATCATTGTTTCAGAACCGTCAGTATCAAGCATGTGAGAGGGAAAAGAGATAAACGTAATAGCTGATGCCCTTTCACGTTCTTTTGTATAATTTTTTTTTTTTTTCATACCTGATTGTGACTTTTACTCAATTGTGACTTCTGTATATTCCTGTTTTTAAAAAGCACTACCCATGCTTTTTAAATTTGCGGTGGAGGTATTACAAGTTTATGTTTATTTTCATTAATTTTGATTTATACTGTTTTGTTACGTTTATTCTTTTTGTTTTCCTTTTTTATTACTATTCAAGAGAGGCAAACTGCTTGTTTGGTATCAAAAAGGAATTACCATGTACAGATACCATTAGGTAGTTCAGCCAAAGTTACAGGTTTCAGCATGTAGACCGTTACAGCAGTCGATACCGAGAGCTAAACCAGAGGTTATCCTGACACTCGACCAGAGTCACAAAGGAGAAGGGACAAGGCATAATAACGTATATAACGAGTCAGAGAGAGAGAGAGAGAGACAGAGAATATCGGATTGTTGCCATTGTGTTTTTGGTATTTCGTTGTCATTGTCACGTTGGGCAAATGATAAGTGTTGTTTTATGTTGATATTCTCTGTGTTCATTGGTGCCATTTCTATTACTTATATTCCTGTGTTTTGGAATATTGTCGTTAGTTATTACCAGTGGAGTTGGTATATATTGTTGCATATGCGTGCATCAGGTCAGTGGCTATATGTGTTGTCATTTCTGTAGGTAAGAGTTGTTGTGATATAGTCCATTTCTTTACCCTTGGTAATTAACGATAGTTAGCCAGTCCATTCGCTAGTTGATATCTGTATTGTTTGTATAATTGCTTGTCGGCACTTTATTGACGAATACGTTGATTCGTTGCTGTAGTAGATGTCATTTATATTATGATGGATCTCTCATTTTGATATATCATAACTCGTTAGCTTACATCTTAGTTTCTATTATAAGTATTATTGTGTGATGGTTTATTAAGTATCAATTCGTCATGTGTATTTTAGTTATACGTACCTTGTTTATGGTTGTCTTGGACGTACTTAACTTTGATGAATCGTTTGGTACTTGCCTTCGGTACTTACATTAGTCCCGTTGTTTGTGTTCTTCTCTTTATGATAAATCTCCTGTAAGACTGCTGTTTGGTGACTGTCTCTCGTACCTCATATATGCTACTTGTATATATTATTATCTTTTTTAAGGGATATCCAACAAAGGCAAGTCAGAGTATATTAGGTTAATCATTTTATATCTGAAATTATATTCCCTTAATATTGAATTGCATTGTTGTTTCCATACATTTATATTGGGTTTTCTCTTGTCAATTGCAGAACCCGAGTATGGCGTTTTGGATAGTGCCGAATATATTTTAATAAATATAAGTTTTGCTTGCATTTAATTGCCCTCACTTGAGTTTGTGCTAGTAGGTGCATCCCACTTTATTTACTATATTATATTTCTAGAGTATTTAACTACTCTGTGTTAACACCTGTCATAGGTCACTGTCGCCATTATCTATCAAAGAACCTGGATATAAAATATCACTAAAATCTATGCACAGGCGTAACAATATATTATATATATATATATATATATATATATATATATATATATTATATATATATATATATATGAAATGTATGTATATATGTATGTATGTATTATGTACTATGCACGCATATATGTGTGAGTAGTTTAATACTATTATTTAAATTACATTATTTTTCATATCAACATTAAAAGTCCATGATGTTTTCAATAAGATTTCAATTTTCCTTCTATAAACTAAAAGAAATGTACAAGAGAGTTGAAAATTGTACTCTTACTTGGCTACAGAACCGCAGGTTTAAGGGCCCTTTCTGCTTTAAACGGATCATAACATACTTACAGTATACCAGACTATACACCAATCAATTATGCAAGAGGCTATATTTATATATGTATATATATATATATATATATATATATATATATATATATATTATATATTATATAATATGTAAAATTATATCATAATATATATAATATATGTGTGTATGTATATATACATATGTACATATATATTATGATATATATACATAAATATAGCCTCTTGCATAATTTAGTGGTGTAAAGTTAGTATGTATGATCCG
>NC_087202.1:109830098-109857598 GCF_015104395.2 Macrobrachium nipponense
AAGTCGTCCGAAGGATTCCTGCGCTACAGGAGCTAAATGCTCCTCTTCAGAGCCCCATTTCGAGGGGTAAAGACCAGAATTAAGAACAGACTGAGGACTAACTTGCAAGCGCCAGCTAAGTCGACAAAGAAGCCCCCCTTCAAGTTGACTGAAAAGTAATGGGAAGGTCCCTTCACACACCTATAGGAGTGAGACTCCACTACTTCTGGGAGGAATGAAGTCAGAGAGGAGCAGAGCCGTAGGGGTAGTACAAATACTTCGAGAAGGATATGCAATCCCTCAAGATCCTCCCCTGGTCCAATGTGCTGATCTGTTTGACATTATACTCAAAGGGGATCAGAGAGAGCTTTGGGCATTGGCCGAGGAGGTAAAGGCGCTTGTCAGAAAGCAGGCCATAGAAAGAGGTGATAGACAAGAACTCACCCCCCAGGGCTTTTACAATGGACTATTTATGTAGTCCCTAAGGCATGGAGGGCCTGGTAGGCCTGTACTAGGATGTAAGCGCCTTGAAATCTCTTATGTTCAGAAGACAAAATTTTTTAATGGAAACCAGTCGGTCGGTGGTGTTAGGCCCTCCAACTGGGCAATTGGATGGTGTCTCTCAACATGAAAGACACTTATTTTCATGTCCCCATTCATCAAGATTCGAAGAGATTTCCGAGGTTTGTCTTCAAAGGGAGAGTTTTTCAATTCAGAGCCCTCTGCTTCGGACTAACGATGGCT
Organism: Macrobrachium nipponense; assembly: GCF_015104395.2. NCBI lineage: Eukaryota > Metazoa > Arthropoda > Malacostraca > Decapoda > Palaemonidae > Macrobrachium > Macrobrachium nipponense. Next base: position 109,830,822 of record NC_087202.1, read on the forward strand.
CCCAAGTATTTACCTGTGTCCTCCCTCCTCTGGGAAAAAATGGGACTACACCGATGGGGATCAATGCGGCCTTGTATTTGGACGACTGGCTCACGAGATCCATGTTGAGTCATCAGTGTGAAGGACTTAGAAAAGACGTTAAATCTGACTCAGCAACTGGGAAGCTAAATAAATCTCAAGAAATCCCAATTGTCTTTGATTTCAGAAGGTTCCCTATTAAGGGCATGATTTCTGGACCTCTCAGCTTTTTGGGGGCTTTTTCTCCCCGAAGAAAATGGTTGTGTTTAAGAGCAGTACAACAATTTCTAGTTCGCCCATCATGTTCAGATCTAGATTGGATGAGTCTCCTCAGAACCCTTGCATCAGTGAGGAGTTTTCATAACCTTAGGCTGTCTTCACATGAGGTCTCCTCCAATTCTTTCTGAAGGCAAATTTATTGAAAATTGGAAACCACAACACATTCGTTTATTTTTTCTTTGATGAAAGAAATAGTCAGATCTTAGTTAGTGGCTTTCGATGGAGAGACTTCAGGAGGGACTTTCCCTAGTCACAATGAACCCCACCTAGATTTCTTTTCAGACGCATCGGATGGGATGGGGAGCTCTCTTAGGAGTACAGGGGAGTCTCAGATTTTTGTACGGAACAAGAGAAGGACCCTACACATAAACTTGAAGGAGTTAAAGGCGATTTTCTTGGTTTACAGGTTTTCGTTCCTCTAGTTACTGGAAGAAAGGCAGCGATTTACGTGACAACACCACTGCACTATTGTATGTCTGAAAACAAGGAGGGACACACTCTTTTCTTTCTCCCTAACGGGAGTGGCAGAAGACCATCCTCCTTTTTGGGTGGGCGAACGATCACAAGATCATTCTTTTTCTGAGGTTCATCCAAGGAAGAATGAACGTCTTGGCAGACGAGATGAGCCGCTCAAACCAGGTCCTTCCGATGGAATGGACTAAACGAGAGAGTTTGCCAAGGTTTGTGGAGATTGTGGGGGAAACCAGCGGTAGATCTCTTTGCCACCTCAAGGAAAAATCATCTTCTGATTTTCTGTTCTCTGGTTCCAGACCCACTAGCGCGGAGAACAGATGCAATGCATCTAGACTGGAAGGGCCTCAACATGTGTGCGTTTCCCCCCTTCTGTCTTATATGAGAAGCCGTCAACAAGTTTCAGTCACATCAGAATGTGTCAATGTCTCTCGTGGCCCCATTTTGGCCCAAGGAAGAGTGGTTCCCCCAGATCTTCTCAAGCTCCTGGTGGACTCCCCCAGGCTCCTACCACAAGGTCCAAGTCTTTTCAAACATCCCCACTTCGACAGGTATCATCAAGGGTTGTCTGCTCTAGCCCTGATCCAGACTGTCAGGAGCCTTGTCAGAGCAAAAGGTTTATCGCGGGGAGTGGCAGTGGCTATTGCAAAATGTAGAAGAAGCTCTTCTTCCAAACTCTATCAGTCGAAGTGGAGAATTTTTAGGATGTGGTGCAGACAAAGTCATGTCTCTTCTTCTGCGACCTCTATAACAGAAACAGCAGAGTTTCTGTTATTTCTGAGGGACTCAAGAAAGCTATCACCTCTACTATTAAAGGTTATAGGTCTATGCTTTCTTCAGTTTTTTAAGTCATAGAGGCCTTGGCATCTCGAATGATCAGGATATCAGCGACCTCATTAAATCTCTTTGAGTCCTCAAAAGTAGCGAAGCCTGGGAAGGTGGATTTGTACTTAGATGTGGGTTTAAGATGGATTTCCAATCGCCAGTGTGAGCCTTTAAATTCTCGTCTCTGAGGGATCTAACGAAGAATAGACTGTTTTTAGTTGCCTTAGCTACAACAGGTAAGTAGTAAAATCCAGGCTATTAGTGGAAGGAAGTTGGGTTCACTCAGAGTAAGGCAGTGTGTGCTGACATTAGAGGTTTTCTAGTGAAGAACGAGGACCCATCAAATCTTTTGTGATAAAGAACCTAACAGACATAGTGGGACCAGGAGAGGAGGAACGTATGTTATGTCCTGTCAGAGCCATCAGATACTATCTGCATAGGACGGAGACATTACGAGGAAGTTCGAATCAACTCTGGTGTTTGGTTGAGACACCCCATCCCATCCTCTCTCAAAGATTGTGATTTCGTTATTCCTGAGAAGCTTGATTTTGGAAGTTCATGCACAAGTCAAAGATGAAGCTCTTTAACGAATTGAAAAGTGAAGGCTCACAAAATTCGTGCAGTGGCGACTTCTTTAGCATTTAGACATAGTAATATGTCTTTATCCTCCATCCTGCAAATGATGTTGTAGTAGGTCGAAATTTGTGTTTTGTTCATGAAACTTACCTGTCAGATATATATATAGCTGTATTCTCTGAAGTCCGACAGAATTTCTAAAAAACTTACGACACACGTAGTGGGAGTAGGGTGGTTAGTACCCATTCCCGCCGCTGGGAGGCGGGTATCAGGAACCATTCCCATTTTCTATCAGATTTCTTCTGTCGCCGGTGTTGTAAACATCTGTTTACAGCACCTCCGCCTCATCGGATTTTGGAAAACTTTCTTTGCTTGAGTATCCTCTTGACTTTTTGGTTATTTGTTATTGGATCGATAGCTTGGCATACGTGACTTTGGATTGTTTTGAATTTGGCTTGGTTTTTTCCTTAAATATGTCAGGTTCTAGTTCGGCTAGTGCCAGAGTGTGTATGAAAGACGAATGCAAGGTGAGGTTACCAAAAAGCTTTGGTTGATCCTCAACAGTGTGTAAAGGTTGTAGTGGGGCAAGTTGTGTAGGTATGATTTTCGCTGCACGGAGTGTGAAAGTTTGAATGATGCACAATGGAAGACGTATGAATCCTATGTAAATAAATTAGAGCGTGATAGGATCAGGAGGTCTTCCTCCCAGGAGTAAACGGGTAAACGGGTAGCAGACAGGGTATTAATGTAACCCCTTCTAACCCTTCTTTAGATTTTGTGACTCCTAACCCCATAGTGTTGCCTTCGGCCTCAAGTGGTGTCCCTGCGGAGGGTAATGCCCTTTCGCTTATTTTAGATTCTTTGAAAACTCTGGAATCTAAGGTTCTTGCCCCTTGAAAACAGGGAAAGTGCTAAGTGTTAGAGATAGTGCCCCTAGTGAAGTGGAGGGGGCGTCAGATTCGGCCCTATAGCGCCTCTAGGCTGGGACCTCTGCCGGACTCCCCAGGACTCAGGGAGAGGGCATGTCGAAGGCCGAAGGAGGGTTACGGGGACGGGGAATCCCCCACCGATCTGACGTCCCTTCAGCAGTACCTGTTGACGCTTCCCAGGCTGCTAAGGAGCGTGCTCGAGCACGTCTCGAGCACGTATCCTAAAGGATGTTTCCTCGTCTTTCCGACGCGTCCTCCCCGCGCGCAAGGGGTGGGAATCCTCGTTCGGATTCGCGACCTTTGAAGAGGACGTTTCAAGATCAGGACGCTTCACGTCATGCTTTATCTGATTGGCATTTCTTCTCCGGAAAGCGTGTCCCTTTTCCGCCCCAGAAGAAGGCTAGGTCGTCTTCTGATGATGACGCCTTAGAGCGCCCCAGTCTCTCTAGAGCCAAGGCTGTTCCTGGGAGAAGAAGAAGGCGTCCCCTCGCCCCTCACCTTCTCACAGGCATGGCTCTTCTCCCTCGTAAAGAACCTTCGCAGACGGAGATAATCCTTGCTATGCAGCGACAACTGGATGCTTTACTTAGCAGAAGGAAACGTTTCTGGTCGTAAGAGGCGATAGACTTCCGATCAAGAGATCAAGACAGTTCTTCTCCGCCTGCTCGTCTAGAGGTGGAAGTAACGTCAGGAGAGAGAGAGGTTTCTTCATTCTGCCCTCTCATCGACGTGAGGACGCTCGACGTTCTAACATTGACGTTTCTGATGAAGATGTTTTGGTTTCTGACGGACGGAATTTGGTACGCCCTGCTCCGCTTCGTCATGCTTGTGTTGACGCTCATCGGGACGCTCGTCAAGTGTCAATTCCTGTCTCTCGCGGGACGATCGTAGAGACGCTTCGAGGGACGCTAGGAGAGACGCTCCGCTCATCGCTTCGAGGGACGCTTTCGTTGGACGCTCAGTTGGACGCTGATTTTGGACGCTTCGTTGGACGCTCGGAGGGGACGCTAGGTTAGACCGCTCCGATGGACGCTAATAGACATCGTCGTAAGAGCTTCTTGGACGCGATTACGGAAGTTCGCTCTCTTTAGATGACGCTACACGTCTTCCTTCTACTTCGCGTTCTACTCATGTTGTGATTGCTGACCTCCTGTGTCGGCTAACGATTCTGTTAAGGGTACGTTTACCCTCTTCTTCTCGTCATCGGTCTGATAGGAGACTTGGAGTGAAAGGTCTTCTGCCTCTTTCTTCGGAGTTTAACTCGGGTAAGGAAGAAGGGGAATTGAGCTGTTCTTCGGAGGATTAGGTTGATGAAGAACAAGCCCTCAACGTCGTCGTCTTCAGACTATCAAGTTTTGGCTCGGCTGCTCCGTGATTCTTTTGGAGATACCTTCTTCCTTCTGCTCCTCCTCCTCCTCCATCGCAGTTTTCGTCGTCGAAAAGCTAAGAAGACACCATGGTTTGTAAAGATGAAGACGTCTTTGTCTACCAAGAGGGCTTTCCGGAAAGTTTAAAACACCTGGATGGAGACTAGGAAAGCTAAAGGAAGCACCAGCTTTCGCCCTGCCTCCGTCTAGACTTAGCGGTAGGCGGGGATGTGGTATGAAACCGGTGAGGAGTTAGGTTTGAAGGTTCCGACGTCAGCACAGGGAGATTTCGCCAGCGTTGTAGATGCCTCAAGAAGAGCTCTGTTAGCCTCAGTGAAGGTGTCGTGGACTACGTCAGAAATGGATCATCTGTTGAAGGGTCTGTTTAGGTCCTTAGAAGTCTTTAACTTCTTAGACTGGTGTCTCGAGTGTTAGACAACCAGTCTCGTAAGCCAGATTCGATCAGCTTGGGGGAGCTGTCCAGTGTATTGTCATGCATGACAAGGGCCGTCAGGGATGGCTCAGAGGAGTTAGCATCTCATCTTTTTTAGCAGGCGTGTTTGAAGAAGAGATCGCTGTATTGCAATTTTTGCGGCTAAGTCTGTCTCTCCCGCACAGAAGACAGAACTTTTGTATGCGCCGTTTCTCGAGTCATCTCTTCCCAGGCTTTGGTGTGAAGGATCTGGCAGAGTAAGTCTACAGGAGAAAGCCACTCAAGACCTTTTGACACAGTCGTCGAGACGTCTGCTGTCCCTTCCACGTCTTTCAGGAGTTCAGTCTTTTAAGAAGCAGAAGCCCTTTCGTGGAGGATCTTCAGCTAGATCTTTATCCCGAGGAAGGGGTCTTCCTAGAGGTAGAGCCCAGCTAAGTCCAGGGGCAAGAAGTGAGAATGCGTGCCTTCAGTCACCGGTAGGAGCCAGGCTCAGTTGTTTGGAGGAGCCTGGAGAGAAAGAGAGGCAGACACCTGGTCTCTCAATATCATAGAGAAGGGGGTACAAGATTCCGTTCGTAAAGCCTCCCCTCTGACTTCCACTCCCAGGGACTTGTCCCACGTCGTATCCTCAAGAAAAACAAAGGATTCTTTTCGATCTGCTCGAGCAGATGCTCGAGAAACGAGCAGTGGAACAGGTGAACAGGTCTTAGACCTGGCTACGCCAGGATTTTACAACAGATGGTTTTTCTTGTTCTGAAAACACTCGGGAGGGGGTGGCGGCCAGTCTTGGACGTAAGTCGTCTGAACCTCTTTATAGAAAAGCAAAAGTTCAAGATGGAGACACCTCAGTCAGTTCTGGGGCCTTAAGACCGGGGATTGGATGGTATCACTCGATCTCAGGACGCATACTTTTCACGTCCCGATACACCCCCAGTCTATGAAGTACCTTCGGTTCGTCCTGAAAGGAAAGATCGTGTTTTCAGTTTAGGGCTCTTTGTTTCGGTCTGAGTACGGCCCCATTTGTGTTCACACTCTTAAATGAAGAATGTGGCGAGGTGGCTCCATCTTTCCAACATCAGGATCTCGCTCTACCTGGACGACTGGCTCATACGAGCTTCTTCGCAGAACCCGGTGCCTGGAGGACCTAAAAAACGACTCTGTCTTTAGCTGCGTCCCTGGGGACTTCTGGTGAACTTCGAAAAGTCACATCTGACCCCAACACAGTCCAATCGTGTATCTGGGGTGGGATTCAGATGGATTCAGTGGCTTTTCGGGCTTTTTTCCTTTTCCGTCCCAGGAACGTCAGCAACAAGGCATAGATAGTGTCAGCCTTTCTAGGGAAGGATTCATGCTCGGTGAGGGAATGGATGAGTCTGCTGGGGACCATTCCTCGCTGGAGAAGTTTGTTTCCCTGGGGAGGCTACATCTCCGACCTCTTCATTTTCTTCCTTCTGTCGGACAATTGGACAACTTCGATATGATCTTAAACCATCTCAGAAGAGGTGAAGAGCCATCTAAGATGGTGGCTCGATCCGTTAAAGCTCTCAGAGGGCATATCCCTCAAGCTTCGGAACCCCGACCTAGTGTTGTTTCTCCGACGCGTCATCCACGGGGTGGGGGAGCAACACTAGGGGGGTAGAAGTGTCAGGCACCTGGAGAGGGGAACAGGTAGCCTGGCATATCAACTTCTAGGAGCTGGCAGCGGTTCAATTAGCGCTCCAGTTCTTTCAGTACAAAGTCTTCCTCGTCGTAGTTCAAGTCAACTCGGACAATACCACAGCCCTGGCATACTTGAAGAAACAAGGGACAAGGAGGAACTCACTCTCGCTCCCTGTTCGCTCTAGCGAAGGAATTCTGCTTTGGGCGAAGAGCGAGAGAGATCACGATCTTGACAAGGTTCATTGCCGGAGTCGAGAACGTCCGTGCGGATCTCCTCAGTCGACAAGGACAGTTGCTGCCGACAGAGTGGACCCTCAATCAGGACGTATGCCAGGAGCTGTGGAGTCTTTGGGGATGCCCCTTGGTGGACGTTTTTTTGCAACCGCAAGGACGGCGAGACTTCCTCTCTACTGCTCCCCAGTTCTCGATCCGGGGGCAGTAGCAGTGGACGCCCTGTTATGGGATTGGACGGGCCTAGACCTCTACGCATTTCCCCCCTTCAAGATTCTGGGGGAAGTGATGAGAAAGTTCACGGCTTCGGAGGGGACGAGGTTGACGTTAATCGCCCCCTTTTGGCCTGCAGCGATCTGGTTTCACAGAGTGATGTCCTACCTGTGGATTTTCCGAGATCTCTCCGTTAAGGAGAGATCTACTCAAACAGCCCCACTTCAAGAGGTACCACATAAAAACCTCTCCGCTCTGAGTCTGACTGCGTTTCAGACTATCCAGAAGTTGGCCAGAGCGAGAGGTTTTTCGAAACCTGTGGCTAAAGCTATCACGCCACCGCGAGAAGACCTTCGTCAATCGCGGTTACCAGTCGAAGTGGGCAGCTTTTAGGAGCTGGTGTAGAAGAAAGGAGTTTCCTCTACCACGACCTCTGTGAGCCAGATCGCCGACTTCCTTCTTTATCTCAGACGAGATTTGAAACTCGCAGTGTCAACCATTAAAGGCTACAGAAGTGTCTTATCTGTAGTTTTTCGACATAGAGGTCTTGACCTTGCTAATAACAAGGACCTACATGATCTACTAAAAAAATCTTTTGAGACCACCAAGGTACCGATAGCTAGTTGCCTTTGTGGAATCTGGACGTGGTTCTCAAGTTTTTTAATGTCAAGCCGCTTTGCTTTGAACCTATTTACTCTGCCTCTTTGCGAGATTTGACGAGAAGACTGTATTCCTAACTGCTCTGGCGACGGCGAAGAGGGTTAGCGAGATACAGGCGATTAGTAAAACCTCTCGGCTTCAAAGGGCATAATGCAGTCTGCTCTTTGAGTATGTCATTCCTGGCTAAGAATGATGAACCCTCCAACCCTTGGCCTAAGACGTTCGAAATCAAGGGTATGGCAGAAATCATTGGTCAAGAGCCAGAAAGAGTCCTGTGTCCTGTTAGGGCTCTTAAAGAATATCTTCGTAGGGACAAAGGAGTGTAGAGGTTCTGCGGAGAACTTATGGTGTTCGGTCAAGAGACCTAATATGCCCATGTCCAAGAATGCACTGGCATTCTTGTTTTTTGAGGAACAACCATTAAGGAGGCGCACGCTAATGTGGCAAGATAGTGACTTTAAGCTTTTAAAAGTTAACGCTCACGAAGTAAGGGCTATTTCGCTTCTATAGCCTTTCAGAAAAATATGGCTCTCAAAGATATTTTAAGTGCCACTTTTTGGAGAAGTAACTCGTGTTCGCCTCGCACTATTTACGGGAGGTCAGAACGACATATGAGAACTGTTACTCTCTTGGACCATACGTCGCCGCAGACACTATCTTGGGGGCAGGAGGTAGCACTCATCCTTTCCCATAGAAAAGGGTAGGTGAGTTTTTAATGTTTGTAATGTTTATGGTTGTAGGGTCGGCCGCCAGAATGTGGTCTTCCCTTCTTTTAGCCTTTGGTATATGGGAGTATTTGTTAGGCTAACTTAGGGGGGTGGTTTTTGCCTCGTTGTCCTCTTGAGTATGGTCATGGTCTAGTCACATTGTGGTCTTGTCCCCGTTGGCAGATCATCTAGAGCACCAACTACACAGGTCTCTACCTTGTTGGTAACTCTAGTGAAGCAGATGCAGGCTTGGGTGACAGTAATCACGAAGTCAGCCATGCTAACAGGTAAGGAACCAAGATGTCAATCATCTACATATATGTTTCCTAAAATCCTTTTCTGTCTCTCCCACCGCCAAAGGTGGGATTCAGCTATATATATATCTGACAGGTAAGTTTCATGCAACAAAATGATATTGTTAAGATACAATAAAGTTTGTTCATACTTACCTGGCAGATATATATATTTTAAGTACACACCCACCCCCTCCCCTCAGGAGACAGTGGAGATAGAAATCTGATAGAAAATGGGAATGGTTCCTGATACCCACCTCCAGCAGCGGGAATGGGTACTAACCACCCTACTCCCACTACGTGTGTCGTAAGTTTTTAGAAATTCTGCGGACTTCAGAGAATACAGCTGTATATATATCTGCCAGGTAAGTATGAACAAACTTTATTGTATCTTAACAATATCATTTTTGTCACATTACCTGAAAGACATAGTCTGTTTTTGAAAATTGTTACAGGTGGGGACCATTTGTCTACAGCTGGCATGGTGTTGGGAGAGGAAGCATAGGGGGACCTCTTCCCTCTACTATCTCCTCTCCTTGTAATTTTTAATGTTGCTGAGCTTTAGGGGAAGCCTGGGGGTATGATGTACCCTGAGTACCCTTCAGTTTTTATGGTTAGGGGTTGTGTGGTTTATTCCTATTTTTATTGTAGGTGATGGTTCGTGGTGTTGGTTTGTCTGGTCTTCTCCCAGGGCAAGGGCAAACTTGATTTTTGTTAACCATTGATGAACCTCCATGATTACAAAATCCCACCATTATAGGCACGATCCTGGCCATCACTGCCACGTCTCCATACAAGTGATGAGAGTGCTGACCAGAGGCAGTATCCACCTGCAGCTGGCTCTCTCAGGTAAGGTGTTGGATTCAGCTATGTAGTTGTTTGGTAAGTCACTTATGTGAAAATGTTTAGTTTTTATAATAAAATAAGGTTTCACAAGTACTTAACAACAATTACATAATTAGAGCCCGCCCTCCCTCCCTCACAGATGGACGTTGCGGCTCAACAAATTGACAGTAGTATGCTCAGCAGTACTGGGTATTCCCGAAAGTGGGCGGGTCCTGTATCACCTACACTAGCGATGGCAGCGCCGCCACTGCCAAGTAGTTTGAATTTTTTACTGCCAGTTAAGAAAGCTTTCAGCTTTGTAATTGTTTCATAAGTATATGTGATAACCTTAATTTTATTATACAAATATGTTCACCATGACCGTTGTTAGACACATTATGAATAACAGAAATAAAAAAGTTCATTAATGAAAGGAAATTTTTAATGCATTAAAAGATTATTTTCCCCTAAAATGTTTACTTTACCAAATGGAAGGGATTAATTGAAGTTTTGAAATACCTTGCAGAAATGATTTTACTAAATGAGAGACCTGTTGGAAGTGAAATGGAGCCGAAATCTCTTCACCAATAATTACTACCCACCATAAATACTGTATGGTTTACTGAAACCATGCAATAAATTGTATGTTGAGAGAGAGCATTTAGAATAGTGCAAAAAGAAGTTTTGTTTATAGAATTGTCCCTGTAGGTAGGTAGTGCTGTTGCAGTGCACTGTAGGTAATACTTAAGGTTCTTTGCGTGCCTTTGACCCCTAGCTGCAACCCCTTTTGTCCTTTTCTTTTACCATCCTTTCATATTCTCTTCTCCATTTTACTTTCCACCCTCTCCTAATTATTGATTTAAAGTGCAACTGAGAGATTTTCCTCCTGTTACACCTTTCAAACTTTTAGGTACTGTGAATTTCCATTTCATCGCTAAATGATAACGTAGGTTCCAGTGCTGGGCCTTTGGCCTAAATTCTCTACTCGGTTCAATTCAGCAAACAGAATTATACAAACGAAACAGTCTTATTCTTGATTTCCAAGCTCCACCTATTCGTGGATTTTCTGTGGGAAATATATCATGTTATTCATGGAAAATTCACATTCACAGAATTTTTCACAGAAATATTCAAGTATTAACCATATTTTCATATTTCAGGACTTACATTTTTTTTTTCATGATGAAACTATTAAAATAAAACAGTAAAAGGAAGGAACAAAGGTTGCTCCTATGAGGCCCATGGGACACTGTAGAAGAAACTTGAATAATGCCTACAGTGCACTGTGTGAGGTGCACTAATGGCACTACTACCATATGGGAAATACTTGCACTACAACAATTAAATAGCAAATATGCAAATAAAATACTACAAAGCTAGGTCTTCAGCCCGAACGCTTTGTGCCTTAAGCATAAAACATAATCTAAGTATACAAGGAATAAAAGTTGTTTCTCTGTATTGTGCAAAACTGAATGGCTGCTCATCCAGCTTCCGTCAGGAATAAACGAAAGGAGCTGGAACTGTGACCAAAATTTAATTTCTGTATGAATGTTGTGTTGTTTGTCTTGAATGAGATAATCAGGTAGCACTCAAAAGGCTCAACAAGTCATGGTCGTTTGATGAATTCAAAGGTAGGTGAGTGCCTCAGTGGCGTGGTTGGTATGATGGCGTGCCACCTCGGTGGCAGGGAGTTCGATTCTCTGGCATTCCATTGAGGAGTAAGAGATGTGTATTTCTGGTGATAGAAGTTCACTCTCCATGTGGTTCGGAAGTCACATAAAGCTGTTGGTCCCGTTGCTCAATAACCACTGGTTCCATGCAATGTAAAAACACCTTACAAACAAGCATACGTAGGATGTAGGTGTACACATGTAGTGATATGTACATGAGAAGGGTGCCAGTCCTTGCACTGATCCTGCCGAAAAATATGCAAAGGGGCTGAAGGACTAAGCAGAAGCTGAGTGTTTTGTTATCTAACAGGTGTTCTGTTGTGATGAGACCACAGAGGGTATATACCTGGAGTTGCAATCTTTATACCAATACTACGTAGTTGGGTGGTCTTCCACCAGGGTGGCGTTGCAAAGCCTTGTGGCCATTTTTAAAGGTCTGCCAACCCACAAATTGAACAGGGATTAGCGCCATTGTGATTTTTTAAAATGTTAATGTTTAATGATTGTCTAGCAAATTTTTAGGGTGTGGTTAGTAAGTGTTTATTGAATGTTTATGAGTAAATGTTTAGTGTTTTGTGAATGTTATTGAATCTTTATTATGCAAGCATTATGTGAATATTTAGTTAGTCTTTTGGGTTTTAATGATTTTTTCGTGAATGTTTAGTGTAAGTAATCAATGAATGTTTTGTGAGTGTTTAGTGCATGTTAGAGTAAATATTCAGTGAATATTTAGTGAGTGTTTAGAGTTGAGTGAAAATGTTATGTGAATGTTAGTGTTAAACAAATGTTTAGTGCATAAGCATTCAATGAATGTTTAGAGTTTAGCGAATGTTTAGTGGCCAAGTGTTTAGTGAGTATTTAGGGTTTAGTGTGTAAGTATGTTCAGTTAGTGTTTAGAGTTTAGTGAAAATGTTTTGTGAATGTTAGTGTTTAACAAATGTTTAATGAGTAAGCATTCAGTGAGTGTTTAGGGTTTGTGAATGTTTTTGTTTAGTGAATGTTTAGTAAGTATTCAGTGCATGTTTAGTGAGTGTTTAGTAAATGTCTTATGATTGTTAGTGTTTAGTGAATGTTTAGTGTTTAAGTGTTTATTTTTTGTTTAATGAGTGATGAGTGGATGTTCATTCACTGTTTAATGAGTGTTTAGGGGTTTAATGAGCATTTAGCATTTAGTGAGTATTTAGTGTTTAGGGTTTAGTGTATAGTGAATGCTTAGTGAATATTTAGTAAGTGTTTAGTGTATAGAGAGTACTACTAAGTTGATGTTTAGTGTATAGTGAGTTCTTACTAATGGTTTAGTGTGTAATGAATGTTTAGGATAGAGTGAGTGTTTAGTGGGTGTATGGTAAGTGTAAGTGTTTAGTGAGTGTGAGTGTATAATAACTGTGAGTGTTTAGTGAGTGAAAGTGTATTGTGAATGTATGCTAAGAGAGTCCTGTAATTTACCGGAACCATTTATGCTAGACTGCTTAGTTCCAACAGCAGATGCTTATGCTTTGACCACAATGGTTGGAGTGCTTAGCTCAACGTGTTTTTGTAAGGTAAATTTTCTTTGTGAAATTTGGTCCAGTAATATAATAAGAATAATGTAATAGTAAACCAGTAGCGCCTCAGCGGCGTAGTTGGTATGGTATTAGCGTCCCACCTCGGTGGTCGCGGGTTCGATTCTCGGCCATTCCACTGAGGAGTGAATGTGTATTTCTGGTGATAGAAGTTCACTCTCGACGTGGTTCGGAAGTCACGTATAGCCATTGGTCCCGTTGCTGAATAACCACTGGTTCCATGCAACGTAAAAACACAATACAAACAAACAAATAGACCAGTAATATTAATATTATTAATAATAATATAATAATAATAGTAAGGAGATAAAAATAATTGTAGTAATAAAAGTAATAAAGTATAATACTATGAGCTGGACCGAGACCTTTCAATATGGCCGCTCGAGGTCACACGTTAGGCAGGGAGATCCCCACGCCAGTGATTATACGCTCTATGGACGAGACAAGCCTTTTTGAAAGAAAATGCCAAACTGGGCCTATATCTTCCAAGAAAAGTCAATGCTAGGGAACAAGGTGGTGAAGGATGACAGGCTAATTTATGCTCTTTGGGAATGCAAATGGGGATCTAAATCTGAAGCCTATGCTTGTCTACCATTCAGAGAACACGAGGATTTTTAAATGAAACAATGTCATGAAACATTTGTTAAATATGATCTGGAGGGCTAGGAAGTAAAGCTTGGGTAAACAGGATTTTTGTTGTTGTTGACTGGGTGATTGAAATACTGTACCACGAGAAGAAACAAATGCCTCTGTAGGCCCTTGTGCTCCCCAAGGCTTGGAGGTCTAGTTACACGTGAGTTTAGCTTTATAAGGGCGAAGTTTTTGCCTGCCAACACAACTCCTCTCCCTTAACTAGCTATATTCAATTCAATGACGCCTCTCATCCACCCCATGGACCAACTGATCGTTCCAAACTGTAAGAAACTTGGCAGCATAGCACTATCTCAAAGGTGCTTTGAAGTGGCCTCCAACATTAAGTTAACTCTCAGAGTTCTGGAAGATCGACTTCAACATCCAACATTGCATGAATAGACAAAGTTTTGGGGAAAATTTCTTACAGAACCTAGAATGTGCTGAATGTCACTTGAGGAACAATTTATAATGTGGGAAAGAAAACATAAATGGATATTTTTGTGGAAAAAAGAAACATGATTAGATATTTTTTTTTAGTGAGAACGAAACAACAAATATAAAGAAGAAAGCAGAATAAAGAGACAGGAAAGCGAAACAACCCCAGAGGCACGGTTGCGTGCAGCTCGATGTAGCGTTTGGAAGGTGACTCCCCTTCCGAACAATATTATAACTTCTTTTCGACTTTCTCACCACCTACTCTCCCAATTACAGATTGAGAATAAATTTACATTTATTTAATCTATCTGTTTGTTTATTTTGCCTTCTTACATGATTTCTGTACACAAGGCTTGTTAAATTTGATTTGGTAAATGTTATGTTGGTGGTCCGGGGCGGTTTAAACAAATTCCCATTATTTATAATGAAAGAATCTTCGGTTCAAGGCAGATGGGTGAAGGACGGCCTGCGGGAACGGATTAGGTTCGTTAACCAACGTTCTACCAAAGATAAATGACAACAGAAATAAACCTTTGTTCATACACGAAACAAACCTTCGGTTCCCTTAACATTAGGATTTACTAGCGCCAAGCTGGAAAACCGGTAGAATTAAAATTACACTTGTGAGATCCAGGGACTAATGGCATCTATACCAGGTCACGGGGCATGTATACCCAGAATGCCCACGGCTACCTGTGACCCATCAGTTATTTTCCTACCGCCTTTAAGATAAGACGTGTTACTGTCTATCTCATTTAAAGCCGGTTTTTCAGTTTGCCCAGTTCTTTTATCCATTTCATTTTTATTTTTCATTCCTTTTCTTTCTCCAAGTGTGATCGGTGGGTGGTAAGAGTGTATACGTGGTATGATGGAGAATTTTGCCTCAACATCGGGATCGTCTACCGCTTCGAAGAGGGGAGACAAAGGAAATGCCCAGGAGTCAGTGGCTTCCCGTTGTTCTAGGTTCCTAACTTCGGTGTCGACGGATCCTCATCAAACGTGTAGTAGGTGCAGGGAAAACGTATGTACGGTTACTAATCCGTGTTTCTGTTTGTCGCGGTTGGTCGGTGAACAGTGGAAGAAGTTCTATGGGAAAAGCCAATACAAAAGAAAGGGGGTGACGCCATCTTTGGATGACCAAACCTTACCGGCTTCTTTTGTATCGGTAATAAACCAGGCTGCCTCCATATGTTTCTCCACCTGCTTTTTGAATTGTCTCATACCCCTTCGGTTTCTCCTAGCGGTTCTGTATCGGAAACGTCAGGAGGGGCCTTGGGTAATTTTATGAATAATTTGCACTCTCCTTTGTTCCAGCAAGTAGAGGGGGAGATCCGCCATCTTTGTTCCAGGCTCCTGCTACTCAAGCGCATAGGTTAGATGGTACATGGTCAGCGCTAGGCCTACCAGACGTACCAACTTGGATGGTCTGCCTTGCGCATTATATGACGTCACGGTTCAGCAGGGTCGGCAGCGCTGAATGTTCCTCATCCCCGGGCTGCAATTTATGGAATTAAATGCCGCTGCTCACCATCCCACTCAGTATTTACAGCGATGCAGAACGTGGGATGGTATTTGGGCAGCAAACGTGCGGTTACCAGCAGAAACCTCTCAGTCTCTCCCTACGTGAGAGGGATGACGTCACAACATACGTCACACTCTGAGATGGCAGGCGTGATGACGTCACAGACCGATTCTCGGCCTTTTTCGCTGCACCAGACGCTAATACGCCTTCTGATCCGTCAATGCAAACTGTAATGCAGAAATTACAGGATATAGAGGAGAAGAATGAATAAGAGAGACAAAAAGAAAAAGTGTGATTCGCCTTCTTCGTCTTCTTCCTCTAGTTCGGCGTCATCGCTAAGTCCGATAACGTCACGGCGAGCGCCAGTCAAGCGTTGGAGGAGGATTCGGGAGTTCCTAGCGGATCTCGGGCCAAGAGGAGAAGAATCATTCTTCCTCTTCTTCGGACCAAGACTGTCATTTCCAAGTCAGCAAGAAGGTCGGAAAATCAGTGGCTATTAAGCACAAGGTTGGCAGACGAAAGCGTTCGCAAGAGTCCGAACAAGCGAGAGAGGTGACGGCGGCGAGTTAGCGGCCGAGGCGGAGTTGCCAGTTCGGATCGCAAAAACTGCGATACCTCTGGTAAAATCGACGTTGGCGGCGAAAGGTGCAGCAGAGGTGGAATGCAGGTCCCAGTTTTCGCCCGTAAGCCGTTCAAAATACGTACGAAGGACGATAAGGCTCCTATTAAAAGTACGAAAAATAGAGAGTTGGCAACCTCGGCGGATACGTTCGTGGAAGGCAGTGTCCGTCTGGATAGAAGGCCGAGGCCGGGCTCGCCGACGCTCGAAATCGATGCCAATGCTAATAGAGACGAACTTACCTCTGTCTTAAGGGAGCCTTCATCTTGGAGATCTAGACGAGATTCTCGCTCTAGAATCCGTGAGCAGAGAAAGAGTGAGACGTTCTCGTTCCCTGCTGACTACTGGGATCGAGCCAACAGCGGCCAGCAAAGATCAAAGAGACCGCGGCGTAGGGGCAGGCGGCCGTGGAATTCCGGGCCGTCTGTCAGAAGATAGAGGCGAGACAACATCTCTCGTGACGGAGAGTGGTACACTAGAGCCGGAGAGGAGAAAAACCAAGAGTTTCTGGCCTCGTATGCAGAGGTTATTGATTTGATTCGTCAATTCAATAGCCTTTCGGAGAAGACAGAAACACGGCCAGTATGCTTCCTCCTGGAATTGACATGGCGTTTGGACCTAAAGAGGGATACCAAGGTGTCGTATGAATTGCCTTGTTCGAGTCATGCGGAATCGGTCTTGCAACACGTAAACGCAAAGATTGCAGGGAGGGATAATTCCTTAAGATCTAATAGATCATTTAAATTTATTCCCCCTCCAATGATAAAGCAAAGGAACTATTATACGACACCGAAGGTCCCTTTGCTGTCTAGACAAATGAACCCTAATGTTTGTAAGGTTAAGGCCTGGATTAACCTTGGATCAGGTTAAAATGGAGTGCCCTTCGATGACGTACCAAGAGGCTGCCACGTTAGAAGCAACAGCTTCTTCTTGTCTTTCAGGCTGCGTCCTGGTTAGACCTTTGGTCAACAGCAGTGGCGAAAATTGCATACCTCGGAAGCAACAAGGAAAGTAGTGGATGAACCATTGTTCATTAGATTACTACAGTCAGGTGTCCAAGGCGATTGCGTACCTGACAAACGTAAGTGCCAATGTTTGGGCGAATATCCTGCCTAATGAGGAGAGATGCAGCATTGGCTAGACTAAGCCGCAATGTGGATTTGGATTCCCTGTTAGCAATGAGGAATGGGATATACTTGGAATCGCAACTACTGTTGCCAGAGGTCATACTGGAAGAAGCGATAGATAGAAGAAGGATGGACACTAACGATAGGTGGTGCAACAGGCAGTTAGGAAAAACCTCTAACAGTCAAACTATTCCTTTGGAGGGAAGACAACAGCAGATGTCTCGAAAGAGAGTGAGACATAGCATCCCTAATAGAGTCACAAGACCTCTTCCCCAAAGAGGATAAACTCATCGCCCTTTCACAATAGAAACAACAGAGGAAGGGGCAATAGGGAAGAGGAGAGGCTCAAGAAGATTAGGATGGGCGCCTCCCATCACTCGGCCACACCAGTGGGGGGTTGCCTGGCAAATCACTGGAAGGTGGGTGGCAGGAACTAGAGCAGTGCAGTGGTGGTGGAGTTCTCAGGATCGGGTATTTGATCCGTTCGAGGTAACCCCGCCCCTGACAGATCAACCATTACCCCACGTCACTTATGCCCACAAATCTCAGAAGGCCACTATTCTGCAGGACGAAGTGAAGAAGATGATGGAAAAAGGAGCGGTGTGCAACAAGTATGCAGTCGACAAAGGCTGACAGCAGGATTTTCCTGGTACCCAAAGCCAACGGGGAGTGGAGGACAGTAATAGACCTGTCAACGCTGAATCTGTTATAAGGAAAACCAGTTTCAAGATGGAAACTCCGAAAACGGTTCTACAAGCAGTCAGAATCGAGACTTTATGCTGACAGTCGATCTAAAGGACGCATACTTTCAGATTACCAGTCCATCAGTCTTCAAGGAAATTTCTCCGCTTCAGTCTTGCAGGGAAAGCTTTCGAGTTCAAGGTCCTGTGCTTCGGATTGACAACGTCTCCTCAAGTTTACAAGAGTGTTCACCCTCGTGTCGGCGTGGGCGCATGCTCAGGGGATCAGGCTAATAAGATATCTGGACGATTGGCTGGTGATAGCAAAGTCCAGGGAGAAATTACTCAGGGACAGGGCGGCCCTCCTGCAGCTTTGTCACAGCCTAGGTATTGTGGTGAATCAGCAGAAGTCGCAGCTGGATCCAAGTCAACGTTTGAAATATCTGGGAATGGTGATAGACACAACACAAGCCAAAGTATTCCCGACAGACCAAAGAGTAGAGAAATGCAAACAAGTGGTGATGCCTTTCTGGGAAAGCAGACACAGCCAGCAAGACAGTGGAGGTGGTGCTGGGAATCCTAACCTCCCTGGAGAAGCTAGTACCACAAGGAAGGCTACACCTTCGGTCCCTACAATGGAGGATGAAGGAGTTTTGGTCACAACAGTAGATCACCCCGTACGAGCAAATTCCCTTGTCGGCAGAAGTGAGGAAAGACTTGCTGTGGTGGGTGGACGGCGACAATCTGACAGTGGGTGTCCCCCTTCAACAATCCTCCCAGACCTCTTGCTGTTCTCGGATGCGTCACTAGAAGGCTGGGAGCCCATATGGAGGAGTTGATGGTGTCAGCAAAATGGAGTTGCAAGGACAGAGAACTCCATATAACGTGCTGGAGTTGAAAGCAGCTTCCTGGCTCTACAAGAATCAGGGAGAGAGTAAAGGGACACTCAGTGTATTGATGTCAGACAACACCACAGTAGTAGCTTATATAAACAAGCAAGGAGGCTAGTTTCTCGGCAGTTACATGTGATGACAGTTCAACTTCACCAGTGGGCTATAGAGAACCTGGTAGACATCAAGGCCAGGTATATTCGGAAAAAGAAACATAGTGGCCGACAAGTTGAGCCGCAGGGATCAGATTCTGGGAACGGAGTGGTCCCTACACCAACAGGTAGTGGACAGGATGCTCATGTTGTGGGGAAGGACCGATCATAGACCTATTCGCAACCAGGTACAACAAAAAGTTGGAAGTGTATTGTTCAGTAGTCCCGGACGCAGAGGCAGTAGCAGAAGATGCGCTACAACACCCTGGGACAATTCTGGACGTGTACGCATTTCCTCCATTTTGTCTAATCCGTCAGGTTCTGAACAGGGTAATGCGGTCTCAGAACCTCAAGATGACCCTGGTAGCCCCGTTATGGCCGAAAGCAGAGTGGTTTCCAGACCTACTGGAACTCCTAGTAGATGTGCCAAGAGAGTTACCTCCATGAGAACAACCTTCTGTGTCAGCCTCACGTGGAGAGGTACCACCAGTCGGTGAGTCCCTATCGCTTCACGGGTGGAGACTGTCAAGTATCTCCTCCGAGAGCGAGGGTTTCGCGCAGAAAGCAGCAACTCAGATGGGCAGGTAAATATCAGAAAATCATCTGCGACAGTATACCAAGGGAAGTGGTCAGCATACTGTGATTGGTGTCGTAGAGGGAACGTGTCTCACTCGGTACCACTATTCACCAGTTAGCAGACTTTCTGATATATCTCAGAACAGAAAAACATATGTCTGTATCTGCAGTGAAGGGGTACAGGGCTGCTCTAGCCTCAGTCTTACGAATGAAAGGAGTGGACATATCGTCTTCAGGGAGTTGGCCATGCTGATGAGGAGCTTTGAACAGTCATGCCCACCAAAGGAGCTAAAAGCCCCAGATTGGGATCTGACCAAGGTACTGGGTAGTCTGACAAAACCCCCCTACGAACACTAAGGCAGTCCACGGATAGGAGCCTGACCCTGAAGACAGTCTTCTTATTGCCCTGGCTTCAACCAAAAGGGTGGGGGAGCTACATGGCCTCTCATATCTCATAAAGCACTCGAGAGGTTGGAGATCAATGGTGTGTGAGTTGTCCCAGAATTCGTGGCAAAGACCCAAAATCCAACAATAGTAGACGGCAGATTCGACTCCTTTACCATACCTTCCTTGGCAGACTTTGTAGACAACGACAAAGCTGAAATGCTCCTGTGCCCCGTCAGGGCACTAAGGGAGTACTTAAAGAGAACAAGGCACCTCAGGCCCGGGGTGCAGAGGTTGTTCGTAAGTACAGGTACGGAACAAGAAGGAAGTGTCCAAGAATACAACATCATTTGGCTAAGGGAGACGATCAGAAATGCTTATACTGCAGAAGACAGAGGGTCAGATAGCCAGGTGGGAGCTAGAGCTCATGACATCAGGGGTTGTGAGTGCTTCCCTGGCATTTAAGAAGAACATGTCTGTGGATAAAATTCTGAAAGCTGGCGTGTGGAAGCGCCAAACAACTTTTCACCTCATTTTATTTGAAAGATGTTGCCCATAGATCCTTGGACACCTTTTCCTTGGGTCCAGTGGTGGCGGCCCAACAAGTGATATAGTTCATCCAGTGCCCCTGGCGGGTCAGTTTGCGTCTAGTCTAAGATGAAGGTATGAAAGTAGAATGAATGGGATGACTGGTCTTTTTTTTTCTTTACTACTTTCTTCCTACTCTTTAACTACGGGCAATATGAAGGAGAGTACCGTCATGTGCTGGAACGGACTAGATGCAGGTGAGATGGTCAGCCATACTGGGAAAGCTATCTTAGCTGATGATATACTTTTCAGTAGCAACACACTGGATAATAAGGAAAAGAGGGGTGAAGGTGGATCCAGTCGCAAGGGACAAGAGTAAACAGTAGAATGGTATCTACACCCAGTGGGAGGAAACCAATAGATCCGCTTATATCTTTGGTCCTAGGTTCATTGTCCATTCTCTTAGAATTTCCCTATATATTCGGAAATGGATAAGGTGGCAAACTCCCAGTCAGTTGTAGAGACTTACCTCCCTCCAATAGTAAGTCTATCCTAATGTTAAGACCGAAGGTTTGTTTCGTGTATGAACAAATACCAAATTTGTAACTAATTTGTATTTTTCATAACTAACAAACCTGAGGTCTTAACAGTTAAAGGCCCACCTCGAACCACCCCTCTAGCAGTCTAAACTGGGTTAGAAATATAACTGATGGGTCACAGGTAGCCGTGGGCATTCTGGGTTATACATGCCCCGTGACCTGGTATAGATGCCATTAGTCCTGGATCTCACAAGTGTAATTTTAATTCTACCGGTTTCCAGCTTGGCGCTAGTAAATCCTAATGTTAAGACCTCAGGTTTGTTAGTTATGAAAAATACAAATTAGTTACAAATTTTGGTATTTCTCTCTCTCGTACGTATTATTAGAATGTTAGTAGAAAATAGTACTAGACTAGCATACAAAACATTGTTGTTTGTCCGTGCAAGCATAAGTGCAGTGCTAGAAAATAACAATTATGCTGACAAACCCACACCACCAGCATATACTTTGATCTATGTGTGGTGCATAATTGGCCCATATATATATATATATATATATATATATATATATATATATATATATATATATATATATATATATATATATATACACGCAATGTAAAACTATCTAGCTACATATTATATAATAACAGGTATTCGACAATCTATTCTACATTTACGGGCTTGTGGTCAACCTATCAGTAAAAGATGCAGTTTTTTTTTTCTTTTATGGAGATTCAGTATCTGGAGCATATAATAATTTCTTTACATGCATTATGCCGAAACGACGACCACGTTGTATAATACATTTAATTAAAAAGATAAAAACTAAATAAAATGCCAAAGTTTCTACACCCGAGGTAATGTTACATTGGGTCAATATTAACTGGAAATGTTATTTTATAGTATATAAAATAAGTAATTTGTTGTTCTGCCACCAGGCCAGGGCAGTGTCGGCGCTAGTGTACTTCTATAGTACCCAGGGATGTGAAGGAGACGTCAGTTCTTCAAACAGGAACTTTATTAATTAAAAAAAAAAACATACACGGGAGCAATACCAAAGCTCGAGTCTCAGAGACACCAGGTTACGAGGGAACAAGCAATAGTATTGTTATCTGTTATTCCCCGTCCTCCTTTTTTTGTCATAAAATGACACATTTAATTTCATTTCCATTAAAAGAAAAGGTGTGTTAATTTCTTTATCATTAACTTTACTTTAGATTTTGTGATGACTAATTAATGATTATTAATTATTTTTTAATTACGTGATATTTTTTCGCCTGCATTTCGCAAATGCGACAAGAGTTTCCCTCCGTTTTTTTCCCGCCTTAATGTTGGGATAATGTGCGGCTGTCCACTGTGTACACATGGGAATTTAAGGGGACATTCTTGGATCCCAATAGTGGCGAGCGTTGCTATTCTGTATTGGTTTATACTATGTAATTAAGTGTACTTATCTCCTGAAGACGACGAGGATATAATTTCACCACATTTTTTTTTTACTTCGTTAAACAAACAGATATCTATACAGAATTAAGTTACTGACTATAATAAAATGGTTAAAATATTGTAACAAATATAAAATCGTTATCAAGCTAAAACTAAACGTACATTGTAATATGAATA
Source organism: Macrobrachium nipponense (assembly GCF_015104395.2). NCBI lineage: Eukaryota > Metazoa > Arthropoda > Malacostraca > Decapoda > Palaemonidae > Macrobrachium > Macrobrachium nipponense. Next base: position 109,853,250 of record NC_087202.1, read on the forward strand.
CAAACAATAGCATTTCATAATAAAAAGAACTATAATAGACTACATCACGTACAACATTCCATTGCATAAATACTAAGAATTGCAAAAGAAATTACACATATATTTTAAAACCTGTTTCCCTTCTCTTTAATTTTAACATTTTTCTAGCCTGAACGCATCGTTTTTTAAATGAACAAGATTGTCTTCATTTAAAGCCATTCTAAACTAAGACATCCAACATGTCACCACTCTATTTTCCTTTGTTAATATGTCTGCTATCATGTCTTTAGTATCAGCCAACTATATGATTCTACATCTTTATGAATTAGTTTCTCCTTCAAGTCTGCCACTGCGTTTCTTAACAATTTTCTTTCTACCTGTTTTGATGAGGCTATACTTTCCAGCGTTGGTCTGCTGTCCGTGAACAGTTTTTACCGGGATTTTTTCTCCTTTTTCTCCAAACATAAGTTGTTCAACACTTTTTGCTAAATAAACACTGTCATCTACTAATTTAGTTAAGTTCCTCGTTTCGGCGTCTTTGGCAGAATGGCAAACTTGTTTGATGGTTTTGTTTTTCCAATATATAGGAGCCACTATATCAGTTTCTTGTTTCCCATTAAAATCAAGTTACCCCAATTGACTTTGTCACATCTGTAACTCGCATCGCCGAGGCCATAAAATTTTGCAGGTCTTCTTTCTTCCTATTTTACCGACTTTATTTTGCTTTCTCTTGATTTAATTTTCTTCACTATTTTGTTTACTCTCTTTAGATCACCAATCGTAGCATCTTTATTTTCATAGACATGTTCAAACCCAACAATAGCCAAGTCGGGTCGGACATTTCCGCCAACCACTCGATTTTTCCTGCTTACTTCTTGAAAAACTTTATATTCAGTTTTTGTTAGAGGTTCGTCATTACCAATTTTCCTTATTTCTTTGGTTTCCTCAATAGATTGGGCAAAATCCTACCATGCTTACTTCTATTCCTTCCTCTTGTTTTAAACTATATCAATCCCTGTAAATCTGAATTCGGATGACTCCACATTAGAAATCGTAAAATATATAATTAAAAGATCCTTGATCATATCCACAAATTCTCTCTTTCCTGAAATCGAAAAAATCATCAACATGACACAAAATCATACCAAGTAATGATCTCGCATCATGGAGGTAGTAGAAAGCGTTATCTCCAAGGAAAGTTTTCATTCCTCTTGCTTTAAAATCTTGTCTACTTCAAGCCAAAATTTTCCTACCTGCGTCTTCAAGCCCATAGATTGGCTTTTCAGTTTCCAAATGGTTCCTTCCTTTTTTACATCTTTGGTGGTTCAACAAACACATCCAGTTTTTTGGCCTGTAAGAAAGCTGCTGAAATGTCGACGCTCTCCAGTTCAATGTTTCATTAGCCGATACTGCGATGAAAGTCTTGAAAGACTCTCTCAAGGCGGTGGGGAATCTGATTTGGTTTCTCCGTTTCCTGGAATCCTCTAGCAACTAACCTTGCTTTTATTTTGGTCTTCTGTCCATCTTGTCTCTCTTTTTCAGTTATGACCCACCTTGAACCAATTTTCTCCTGTCCTGTATCTTTTACTTCTTAAATGCTTCATAATACTCAAAATTTTCAAGTTTCTTTTTCTTTAGCGTTTATAACTTCAGGCTCATGATGACGACTCTTTGGAACTTCTATTACATATGTGGTTATTTCCTCTACCAAGCACTCGTCATTTAACATTTCATCCAGTAAGTACCAATGTTATCTAGTTCGACATTTTCTTTAGTCTCTCTTACTTCATCAACATGACACAAAACTTCCGGATCACTCTCCCGCCGCTCCCCGATGTTCGGGAACTTTTAGCTGCCCATCATTTTCTTTTATTTTTCGTAGTAAAAGTCAATCTCCAAGACGATCGCTGCAGTCCACACAAAGCTCTGCTACCATATAGTACCCAGGGAGGTGAAGGAGACTTCAGGTCTTTAAACAACAGGAACTTTATTCATTAAAACATACACGGGAGCAATACCAAAGCTCGAGTCTCGGAGACACCAAGGTTACGAGGGAAACAAGCAGTAGTATTGTTCTGTTAACTTCACATTTCTCGAACTGTAGAAAAGTTGGTGGACGGTGTCCCACTTTTTTTTTTCTTTCATAGTGGTACCTCGTTGCTCAACGTACAAATACACAGATGGGCACAGGGATTGATCAAAAGAAAATGAAATAATATTTCACAGGTAAGGAAACCGTATTGAATTTGACAAGGCTATACCTATGTTACTCTGTGTCAAGTCTCTCCTCTAGAAGGTTACTGTGATGTTAAAGGGACTGTTTTTGTCAGTCATTAAGAAATCTTTGCAGTAGGTAGACCTGGTACATACTATCCATGCATCAGCTCTTCAGTTTTACAAGGTAAGGGCAGCGTTGGATTTGCTTACAAAATTCCACCCGAACAAATGTGGTTTTTAAACTAATTTCCGAAACGCCACATTGTAATTAAGGACGATGTAAACAAACCGTAAAACAAATTCAGATGAACCGATTTCACCATGGTAGATCTAAATAATAACTTGGTGAGGGTATTTCTTACGAAATTACAGTTTCCTATTTATTTTTGGGTTGCTTATTAAGACTTTACGTAATTTTTGAGAGGTCAACTGCAATTAACCCCCAGGGGCCATACTAAACACAGGGAATACATTCAACGCCCCAATCCCTAGTGGCTTGCAGTCCGTGCGGAGTTATTGCCCAGAATTCAGTATTTCTACAGAAGCACTCCGCATGGACTGCAAGGAACGTAACCGCGATAACACATCCACTTGGGATTGGGGCGTCCAATGTATTTCGCCGTGTTTAGTACTTGCCCCTGGGTGTTAATTACAGTCGTCCGAATAAAAATATTAACGTAAAATTCTTGTTCAGTAGGGAAAACTGCATAGAAAAGCCGCAACTGCCATAGTCTAGGCCGCCGCGGATAAGTACCCTAGATCTACCTTTTGCCGTGTTTAGTACTGGACCGAAGGTTGAAATTTTGGCACTTACCGTTATTTATATGAAAAATATCTCAAAACTGATAAAAAGTTACAATCAGAGTATTGTTTTGTATTCTGCATAAAAATGCGCAACATTTTCATATATAATACTCCATGTAACGGCTAATTTAAAATGGTACAAAAATTATGTCCAAGTGACGAAATAATTTCCGAGATATGTCTTAGATACTTTTTAGTGCGGCAAGAAAGAAATTCGCGCTTCGCGCCTGCGTAACGATTGTAAACAAAACAACACCTTGATCCGTGAACTCCCAGCATCCTCCAAGGCGCGTGATACAAGAGTTTTTGGCTGGTAGGCCTAAAAGTATTTTTTCAGCGAATTTTTAAAAAAACTTTTGTATGTCGACGTAAAATACGTCCAGTCGGCACCCGAGAGAACAAAAAATGTCGACGTAAAATACGTCCAGTCGGCAGTAAAGGGTTATTATAGTCGTCCGAATAAATATTACTTAAAATCCTTGTTCAGTAGGTAAAACTGCATAGAAAAACCGCAATTGCCATAGTCTAGGCCGCCGTGGATAAGTACCCTAGATCTGACACAGCGAAGCAAGTGCTAGTCCTTCCATATTTATTTATTCAGCAGGTACTATTTTGCAAGACAGAATAACATAAGGTGTATTCACCGAGGGATCGATCGCAATCCCTCTCTCTGTGACGTCACAGGAGCACACCGATTGGGCGAAGTTGTCACTCGGAGACTCACTCCGTCAGTTGCATTGTTGCAGTTTCACGATATGGGTTGTGTTTCATGTTGGTTGCACTCATAGTTCCAGACAGAAAGGGATTTGTTTTCACAGGTCCCTAAAGACCCGCAGATGTCCAAAGTATGGATTAATGCATGTAAAAGAAGTGATAGCATTAATGTTAAGGATGCCTCGATTTGTTCTGTACATTTCCGGACAGAAGATTACTAAAGAAATCTTCAACATGAACTGCTACCACAACTTTGCCAGAGAAGTTATCACAGATTAAATAAACCCGCAGTTCCCTCTTTAAATTTTTTTTTTTACTTGTTAAGGATGTAAAGTCAGGTATGGTTTAACAATTTGTTTACCATCTCATTAATGCAATTTTTAGTGATATCTTTGGTAGATGAGTACCTGGACTAAATTTTTGAAATTAAGTACAAAAAATTAGAAGATGGCCTAGCCTATGCAATAAATGAAGAAATTATCGGATTAAGGCTATAAAATTTTTTCTTTTATACTGTCTTTTTATTAATGTAAAGTTGTTCGAACAGGTGATTAGGCCTATGCATTGTGACCTACTTCTGAGTAGTCTTCCTGTGCAGACAACAATTAGGCCTAGATCTTTTATTTTCTTAAGAA
>NC_087202.1:109867598-109880098 GCF_015104395.2 Macrobrachium nipponense
TTAAGAAGATATTTCCATAGGATCATCATTACCTCAAGTATTGAGTACAATGAATTTAAAGGGTGGATACGTGAATGTAGAGTGGTAAATAAAGTAATAAGGGAAATCAAGAGGTCATAATGAAGGAAACGAAACCGTATGTATCCAACAAGGCAAGCAGTGACCAAGCCTACGAGTTTCAGTCCTTAGTGTAACTGTGAACGCAAAGAAGGTTTGTAAAAACCGTGTGTTTTATATACATTATAGATATTTCTGACATATACCAAAGCACAGACCTCCGTTTCATTTATCAGGTATACCTAATTTTTTATATGTAGTTTTCGTTTGTAATTCATTAAACATAATCGAAATCGAATGCAAAATTAGTCTATGATTTATGGAGAATTTCCTATATAAAGCGTAAGATAATGATACTTAAAGCATGTAAGTCTAACTTTTTAATCATAATGAAAAAATTTGGAATACCTAATGGATTTCTGAACATATAGCTGTGTGTAGTGTTTACATTAGTCTATGCTTGTAAAATAAAAATAAAACAAATGTAAGTGAAAGAAAACGTAATTTCTTAGGATACCATTCTAAATGTTTTAAGTGTTCTTGAAATGACTTTTTAATTTCTTTAACAGTTATTTCCTCAAATTCTGAAAATTATTGTGATAATATATACTTAAAATTATTCCATTTTTTTTACCGTATGGTAAATAGGTATTTAGTCTCGAATTGTAGTTATCACAGTTAAAACCAAGTAGGAACGAACTTGGTAAACTAACCTTAAGGATTTCTTTCATTAATTCTAGAAGTTATTTATAGATGAAAGCCTCATTTAGTTTTAGAGATAATTTGTTCTCGACTTAGAGACGCTGTCAAAATTTAATTTCTGACCGAAGGATCTTTTTTTAAAACTCGAATTTAACTTGGAAAAAACTGAGTTACCGGATGAGAAAATTAATATTATTTGCAGTTTTGCACAACAACGGCGATGTCAGCTTGTCTCATGAAGGACATTTATGTCACACAACTATTTTCGACACCTAAGTATCTTTTTCGATAGGAAAGTGTGGACCTAAATCAAAGCCACGGTATTCTCGATAAATAAACATTAGATTTACTCAGTCTGTTGCAATACCAACTACTCTCCATTGGATTTTGCAAATGCCAATTTAAAATAAAAATATTGAAAGATGTATCAAAACGATCCTTATGACATAATTTTGAAAAGTAGGAACTCGGTTAATGTAAGGAAAACACAAGAAGCTATGGAAAACTGGTATTATAAAATTATGTTCCCCTTCAGAACATAATATAGTTCTATAGGTATACTCGGCATGTCCAGTCTGAATTCATGAGAGCTTAACCTCTTGCCAGAAAAATGAATAGCTGAAGGCCGTCCTCTTGCTCCCTCCAAACTTTAGGCCGATTTAAATTACCCATGATGTTATATAAGGTTTTTGAGGAGCTGCTCTGAGCGTTTTTTTTTTTTTTTCTTTTAAAGATAACCGGCTTCAAACATTAAAAATTTGGTTCCGTAAAGAGCTAATTTTAGATATGCCTTCTTATCAACATAATCGTCTTGATGAGGGTGCAGAGGCACGAGTGGTTGTTCTAGATTTTAATGCAGCGTTTGACCTTGTGAATCATCGAGCACTTAACTGTAAACTAATTAGATTGGTGAATTTTTGGGTATCTTATATTAATATTTAAATGAAATTACTAGGCAGAGCCCAAAGCGTATGCATTAAAACGGTCAGTATAGTAGACGCGTTAGCGTTAGTAATGTCACTTCAGTTCCTCAAGGTAATTTTCTTGGACCTTTGATATTTATTATCTATAGTACTACTGACATGTGGCGAGGTCTTGGGAACAAACTGATTACATACGCCGATTACAATAATAATGTAATTATTCTGTCTATGTTAGTTGTCCTGACTTACACATTTGGAAGGCTACCAAACATGTTGGGACAGTTAACTCGGACTAGCCTCAACATTTCAATCTTGTCATAGGCTAATAACAATGAACTAACACAGGCTAGGCTAATATTCTAGGCCTAGTCAGCTTGATACCGGTACTTGATGCCTGATACGGACGAATCTTCATCATTGTAGTTAGGGCTGAGGAAAAGACTGGCTCCCGCGGTTTTTTTAAGATTCTTTTTAACAGTATGTGGATACATTGTGAAGGCAACTTATTACTAGTTGTATTCCTTCCATAATAGTTAGAATCAATACTGGTTCCCTGCACTGGTGCTTACACTGGTCCCCCTATACTGGTTCCCTGTAATACTAAGTTCATTTAGAACGGCAATCTTGTGCCCAAGAGTATGTAGCCCTTAGCCTAGGCTGTGCTGTACTCATGCCTAACCTAACTAACGTTACACAGCACAATTAGCCGGCGATATGCATAACATAGGAGGAATTTAACTCTAGAATTAACATTTTCATAATCTTAAGGAAGAGCATATCACATCTTAGCCTACGGTTGGTGGTACAATTGCAACAACATGCAAGCTCAACATGGTGCAACTTACATAACAGTACCATTACAGTTTCTTGGTAATTGGCAATTACATCAAGGTAAAAAGGCAAAGGGGGACATTATTAAGTGGTATGGCAATAGGCAAATTATAGACTAAGACAAGTGATTACCTTTTACAAAGGAGAAATATGTTATGTCAAATCAAAATAAGGAAAGCTTACGCAAATACGCACCGAGTTACTTATAGGTACGCACTCAACTTGCTTCGATTGGTTAACTTAGCATCTTGTTGAGATGAAAAGCAATTTGGTGTTCCAGTTCACCAGTTTTCTCCATCATTACAAGATGGTGCCACTCTAGCTGTTGTTCCTTCACTGTGCCTTAGGTGTATAGCTGCAGAATCCTTCATAACTTAAGTAGGCTTTGGGGTATGAAACTTTACCCTTCTAAAACTCGATGATAGTTAGCTGATCCAGAACACTTTTGCCTTTGCATCGTGATTTATATGTACACAGTACGGTTATAAATATCAGTCACTCTTTTAAGATTGTATGTGTAACTTTTGATGTTGAATTGACTTGTGAGAAGCATACATGTATAATTACTTCTTCTGTTTCTCAAAAATTGTTCGTGATGAAGCAATTCTATCCAAGTATTTTAACTCATCTTTCCTTGTTAGAGTACTGTTTTTCTGTGTGGTCTTTCGGTCATCTCGAGCTCTTGGATAGAGTTTATGTCACTAGTCAAGAATATTTTGCTAACTCTTAATGTTTGGTATGAATGTAAAGTGAGTTGTTTGTTTGTTATATAGAATGTAGTACTACATCGACAAACCACCTTTGGCTCAATGATATCAATTTCGTTAGTTACAGTTATAGATCGGTTACAATTTCTGTCAAAAAAAGTACCATATACAGTAAAGAAATATATTATATATATATATATATATATATATATATATTATATATATATCTATATCTATATCTATATCTATATCTATATCATATCTATATCTATATTTATAAGTTTTAAAGCATGCTTTCATTAAAATGCACAAAAAAGTGAAAATAGAATTTTTGTGACATCAGGATTTTCTATCTCATGTCTACAAAAATAAAACGTGGGCGCCAAATATTAAGGGTAATGCTACAAGAGATAAAGGAATATAATTCTGTTTTATTGTAGCATGTATATTTCGTTTCTTGTAGGCATTTTCCCTCCATCTTTTGGCACCTACGCTTTTATTTTTGTAGACAAGATTAATTGTAAGAAAATTCTGGTATCTCCAAAAAGATAAATATTAACTTTTTAGTGCATTTTGATAAAATTGTTTTTAAAAAACATTTTTTAGATTTAAAAATTTTTTACCCTAAGAATTTTATATGCTGTGGCAAAGGTCATTACGTCCCAAATATTTCTATTTTTTTCAAACATTCAGTTCTGAATAACGCTGCCGAATGAATTATCTTTTGGTTGTGTGGCGTTTATAGTAATTTGCAACAATGATGTGTTTCGTGAGTGTTTGAATTGAAAAGATATTTCAGGACTGAGGAGGACTATGAATGGTAATTAATATTCTGAGACTTTCAGAGCAATTCGCCCTCTAACTCATGTATTTCCCACTTAGGAAAACAGTACCTCTTCTTCATGCCATCTTTTTCATTACTTATCAGGCATTATGACAAGTTTTTCCTTGGATAGGCTCCCTTTCTAGACGTTGTGCTTTAGTCTTGAATTAAACAGGAAATACTGCGAATAACCTAATAGCTGTAGGATTCTTGAATTGTTACGTGAAAGCTTTACCACAACCACAGGGCTTCGGTAGTGATTACCTTTCATCACTTATCAGAAGCCTAGACCCCAAAGAAGAGTTTGAATAGCTCAACGCTAATGTGTATGGTACGGTGTTCAAAAGGAATTAAAAACTGAAACTAACTTTTTTTTTCTTCACTCGTCTCATAACTACAAAGTTTCAAATGCAAGATGATATTTGCTATTAACAACATATATATTTTATGTGTATTACTGCGGAAGGTAGTGGTAGGTGGTAGCCAAACACTCCTGTCCGAATTTAATACTTTTTCAGCTCTCTCCTCTCTCTCTCTCTCTCGTCTCTCTCTCTCTCTCTCTCTCTCTCTCTATATATATATATATATATATATATATATATATATATATATATATATATATATATATATATATATATATATATATATATATATATATATATATATATATATATATATATATATATATATATATACAGTGGCATGGCAGCCGCTATCTCTTTGGGTCCAAGGATTAAGAATTCAATTGATTGACGAGATATGATATATGACTTTGTTCAGTTGGGATGCCTCTGCAACAGGATAACGGAATCAGTGACTGCGAAGGACCAGCGAAAAAGGCTGATAGCGAACAGAAAGTAGTCAATTCAGCAATATGAAAATACACCAACTACCAAAATTTGGTTCAAAAGGTGCACTATGCGTCTACCACACTAGAATATAATTTCACTAAAAATGCAGAGGATATTACAGTGGGTTTCCTGTTGACCCCGTGGCACTGTAGGGTACGGTAAAGAGTTACAAACACTAACTAGTGCCACACCGGATACGCTGTAATAACTAAACTAGCCATGACTAATTCTAAAGTTAACACTTAAGAATAAAAACGGATTCCTTCGGCGGGTCTGACACAGAACAGCTGGATGCAAATTAGCACTCAAATAATAACTTATATGACAACTTAGAACTACTTCGTTTGCAATTGTTTCTTTTTAACACCATTGAATAATACACAGGTAGGCACAATAGTACTGCCGGTGCACCTGCAATATCTTCAGAGTTGTAGCGACTGAGGAGGACAGGGAATATTAATGAACGAAGTTACTGTACTTTTGAGGCATCAGCGCAAAGCAAAACTTCATTAATTTCGCACTTGATTCAAGCAGAATTTTACTCGACAGCTTAACGCCAAGAATACAACTAAAATCGCTCATTAAAGTAGTATTTATGTCACTCCTGGGTCACGTTTGGCTGGAATGGGAATTTGTGGAAACAGATTCAAATGGTTTTGTTTTAGGAATGGGAATGGAGAATTTTGTTTGGAATGGGAACTGGGATTACAAACATTGGTTTAGATCGAAAAATACAGTTCTCTTGGCCCATTATTTTACTGTACCTCCGTTCATATTCTCTACTGTCCACCCTCTCCGAACAATTGTTTCATAGAGCAACTGCGAGGTTTTCCTCCTGTAACACCTTTCAAACCTTTTACTGTCAATTTCCGTTTCAGCTCAGAAAGGCTTTAGTTGCCCCAGTGCTTGGCATAATGCCAAAAATCTATACGAAAAAAAAAACAAAAAAAAATCTTAGCCCATTACCTGATACGGCGTGGACTTGACGTTCGTTGTAGAGTAAGCCAGTGGGGATGGTGGCCGAAGAAGCTGGTACATTCTGCTGCATGATAAGGAGTGAGTAGGGTGCGACAGAATTGGCTTGATCGCTCAAGGCCGATGGTAGAAGATTTTGGCTGAGATGGTGAGTTAGGATTCATTTGGAGTAAGAGTCCGTTATGGAAGTGTTCGTAGGTCTATTGTTACTAGAGCCTTGTTCCTACTGTATTGATTGTAGGGGCGATCTTGGGCCCTTATATTCCCGTCTGCAGCCGCCATCTTGAATGTTTCCTAATCAGAGGCTTTCATTGTTTCTTCATCAAAGGAGGACCTTCAAATCCCCGGGGAGTGATGGAAGAGAACAGTCTTTCGACAGTGTCTGTAAAGGAACAACGATGGAAAAGGTGTCGCTGAGGAGAGAGAGGTTAAGAGTGGGTGGAGTTACTAGGTGCGAAAGGGTTAGGGTCAGTTCAAAGTTCAATGTCCTGTGACAGGGTCGAGAGGGGTTCGTCCACTGGAGTGGAGGTGGTAATGAAGGTATCATGCCCTTTGGGAATTTTGCACAATAATGGGAGGAGAGGTGTGAAGATTAATTCTGATCTCTTTACCATCCCATGAATGTTCTGACCGAATGCAGGTGGCCAGCTAGTTGGATTGGTGCGTGAAGTGCTAATGACAGCTGGAGGCCATTAAGGTGTTTATAGAGAATTGAATATAGAATTAGTCAATATGCTTAAGGGTGATGGATATTGCCGGTGATCGTTTTGAAAGGACTAGTTAACAGTCTATGCAGTGATTCTTAAAGGGTGGGTGCTGAGGCCTTCACTGATGCTAATCCGAGAATCCTCAAAGGAATTCCCTCAAGTGGCCTGGTGTTCACGCTATTATTTTTGCAGTGTCCTTGAAAGAAAATATTTAAGGCTACAAAGAGAACGTTAAATCACAGCTTAAGTGGGGCTTATTTTGACACTCAGCTGATTTATGATGGCATTAAGGGATCGAAGGTGAGGCGTCTGGTAGTGTATATGATTATTGACAGAGAAACGAATTAGATTGATTTTCTCTGGCACTCTTTTGTGCTGCTCCTATTGGGAGGTAGAAAACAGTTCCGGGCAAATCACTTGAGTTTCTGCACTGGAAGCAACCCACACTTTTTGCTTCTTTTACTTCACACGTTCTTTGGTTGGAAAAAAATTTGAATTAAGGCAAAAATGCAACCGTTATGAAGAGGTGCATGCAACAATATATATACAGTCAAACCTTGGTTTTCGTACGTCTCTCATTTCGTACATTTTGGTTTCTATACTTTTTTTTTATGAAATTTTGTCTTGGTTATCGTACGTTTCCTCGGTTTTCGTACACTTGGAAATGCTCCATCCGGGGCCCAGTGTGTGAACCAGGCCCCGTCTCCAGCCCACAAACAAAGCATCCCATCTTGTTTCATGACCCATTCTGCTTTTGTGTTTATTGTTTTTGTGTTTTTTGTGCTTTTTTTTGCTAGTGCAACTGCTAACAGATTGTGGTTGGGACAGCTTGTAGGCAAGACGCACACTGGAAGTGTGGTTTTTTGATTCCCTTCGAGGGACACTCAACACAGTGCACCATGGTGTCCATCATCTGTGCTGCAGGTATGCCAGCATCTCCTGCAGGTCCAGAGGGGGGGGGGGGTTGGGGGGGCTTGCTCAAAAACAGTGCATATTAGATCCTTGAGCTGCCTCATTTGACTGTAACTCGCCAGGCAATGCACTGCCCAGGGTTCGGCCAGTTTCATAGCCAACAACCTGCATTTGTGCTTCCTCTGAAGCTCTCTGCGACCTATCTTTGCACTTTTTTTCCCATGGATCATCCAGTAGTGACCCCAGCGTTCAGAATACCAAAGACACATGCAGAGTTGGCCACCTCTGGGTCTTCCTACCATACAGATACTGGCTACACATTGGTCGGAAGTGTCCATTGCCCTTTTGTCCTGTTGTAGTCTTCAATGGTGGTTGGCTTCCCACTGCTGGCCAAGGATTTATCTCTATGCAATGAAGACATGAGGAGGACAAGTTTCTTCTTGGAAGGGGTGTTGCACATAACTGACACCAGTGTCACGTCCTTTGTGAACAGGAAGGCACTGGAATCATTTTGGTTGGGTTCTTTTACTCTCCTTGGTTATCGCTGAACTTGGTTGTTGTTTTCCCCTGACTGTCCCAATCAGCATCATCCCACAGTTGTGCAGTAGATCCTCGATGAGGGGCACAGAGATGCAACCAATTGTCGATGGTTACATTCCTGTTGATAAAGTGGTAGTGCTGCATCAGGTCCTTAGTAAAGTAGTGGCCAAGATTTTGCCCTTCCCATGTCTGTGTCCCCTGCTTCCTAAGGTAGGGGATCCGTGACAGCATGTACTTGCTCTTCACAACATTTGCCATGATGCTGTACTTCACTGGCTTATTTCGGATGCACATCCTAAAAGGATAGTGGCCTCAAAGACAAGCAACTGCTCTTCCACTGTTAGGAACTTGTGTTTGGTATAGTGGGTGTCCCTTCCTGATTGGGACAAACATGTCGGTTTCTCTTCACCGTTCTCTGTATTAAGTCATCAAACCATATGCAATTGAGGAGGAAAGTAGCTCCCATCACATATAGCTGCCCTGTAGAGATTGCCACCAAACATATGGGCTCCAGACATCTTTTGTGGAGAGGTGGATGTCTCTCTTGTAGCCACTAAAGATGAGTATTCCTAACATGGTACATATCTCCTCAGGTGTTGTGTGTTGTAATATGGCCTTTTGCTGCTTTTTGTACTTTGCTGCCTCAATGTCTATTTTCTAGTTGGTCCACTGCACATTTTTGCTGATGACTTCATCCAGAAAGAACAAAGAGAAACACTTCTCTGTGGGTGTCAGCTTGGGTGCTTGTTATGTGTGTTTGGGTGGGACCAGGCTGGTCCTTGTAAAAATATTTCTTGAAGGAGTACATACTGCTGCCACTGCCTGTGGCCTAGTGCTCCACACAAAACCTTTTGTAGTCTTTATGGTAGCTGTGACCATGCACTACGTTGCTTCTTTTCAGTTAAAGTCGCTATTGTCACTGCTTTCACTGTGTTCTAGCACATAATCAGCATCAATGTCACTGTTATAGAAATTTTCACACTTCACATCGTCAACTTCTTCCCCATCGGAACTGTCCAAAAGCTTATCTGGTCTATTTCACTCTGGGGAATTGATTTCCTTCTCTAAGGTATGTTCAATAAACGGTTAATATGAAAAGGTAAGAAATATTTGTTAGTAACACACAATCACTGTTTACACATTTTTTCAATCCTGATTTTCATTACCCTTATCACAACACCGGTATGCCATACCCTAAAAAAGTATGGAAACACTCTCCTTGGGTAGGTACACCCAACATGTTTAGCACCCTGTGCACCAAAGACACAGGCCTAGAACAAAGGGGAGCAGATAGAGTGAGACGGCATGTCCTTCCCCTATACTGTCCAGCAGATAACTGAACATACACAAAGGCAATGAAGTCATTTGCTCCTAGTACCTCTTACTCATGGTTAGCGTTCTAGGATTAAATCCTTTTTGTTGTCAGTTTCCTCATCAGCGCTGAATGATCTCTGATTCCAACACTTGGCCTTTGGCCTAAAGTCTATATTTTATCTGTATTTGATAAGACTGGTGACTCCATGCCCTCCTTCGTCATCGCTGCGAGCCACCACAGTCTTCTGACTACCAGTTGTTTTATTCATGGTTTGGGTGGATAGATACGCAAGGGATTTAAACTAAATGAATGTAGCAGAATTTTTTCAAGAATGGAACCCGGTTATCTTGGCGAATCAAGAGTTGCAAATACATAACAGCAAGGTAAAATGTATATGAGATATTCAAATGAAAAATGTTGCTATTTATGATTAGTTTTGACAGTGGACAGGTTCTAATCTCCAGATAGGTGACTTTAAACAAGACAGAATTTTTTGGACAATAAACACCGCATTTAAGCTTTCCATCATCCAAATCTTTCACGACATGCCCCCTATATAAATATGGGAAACTGAAGGTAGTAAATGGGTCCAAGCTGCTTAGGGACAGTACATACCGTCCGTGGGATCGGGACTTGAAGTCTCGGCCCTCTTCTCTCCCTTCTTTTCTCTCTCCTTATCGTTATATCCGTTACTTTTGAAGATAGGTAACAGACTATAGCAAAATCCACCGCACTTTGCAGCTAAGCCCCGCCCACTGCCTACGTCACGACCATTCCTTGAAACTGATTGGCTGGCAGTGGTTTTGAAAAGTTGGTTAATCTGTTGTTCTATCTTTATTAATTTTGCAATGGTTATTTTACCAAACTAAATTACGTTGTGCTGAGGAAACCTTTATTTTATCCAATGGAATAATAAAATCATTACACATCTTCCTAAAAGTGATAAAAAAAAAGTTATTTCATCGTAAATGAGGTTCTCTTTGAATACGGAGGTGACACGGAATGTCTGCGTTCGAATCGGTGCACTTAAATTAAAGGGCAATGACAATTACCGTGTGATATTGTCAAGCTCGTTTGCCATTCTAAATTAAAACGAAAGTTTTTCTCAGACCTATGCTGTCTGGTCTTTCATATTGATTTTAGCACATTTTACTACATTTTACTAGTCATAAAATCGATTGCATTGCAATCGTTTACATATTCGGTGGGGATGACAAGCAGTGACTGCACTCTACAAAACCAGAGTATGCCAATGTGCAGCCTAAAGTTATAGTATGATAGGGCTCTAAGTCATACTGGATGTAATTTACTGAGAATTTTATTAAGGGCAATTATCTCCTTTCGAAATATTACGATAATAAAAAATGACGTAGACCTATAATGTCCTACACCTTTTTGTCGATTTATGCAGCTTATGACGTTTTGGTTATAGCGCACCTTATATTTATCCGTTTTTTATTTTTGTTTGTTCTTTGTTATGGTTTATTCTTGCTCATTGGTTTGTTAACTGGTTATTTTTGTTCGTTTAGTGTCTTCGAACACTTTTTATATGTTGACCTAACATTGCAGAAATATTAGTGTAGAATTATCTGCCTGCTATTGTTAATTAAAATTTTGTAATTTGTTTTAATTAAAAGTATTGAGATCTTCTCCTCCCTAACCAAAGAGAGAGAGAGAGAGAGAGAGAGAGAAGTTTGCTGAGACTTATGTATCCTTTTGTCCAACAGGGTAATCCACAAGAATGGTCCCCAAATCAAATGAAACATGGGCTACTGGTGTGGGTCATCTCATACATGTCCTGTTTCAAGTTATCATTTATTTTTTTCTTATTTGCGTCATGTGTCATCTGGATGCCTCCCTTCCATTTCCTTCATTTTCATAGAAATGCTACAGCAGCCTTAAACATTTGATATGTTAGCCCTTTTGTAAATATATCTTCTGTATAATTTATTAAGAGCACATCGGTTTGTGTGTGCCATCAGCTACATGCCCACAAGTTTTACTTTTTTTTTATTTGTGGTATAATGGTCGTTACAGTGGCTATGCCGTCGACCCATGTGTACATGTATGTGCACGTGCTTATGCGTGAACATTCCACTGTATGCATATACATCATACTTCGTGGAGTTGAAGCTACTATATTAATTAAAAGCTAAGCTATTTCTAACAGACTCGGTATAAAACTATTTGTCATTTAGCACCTTATTGGCGTGGTTGGTATGGTGTTTGCGTCCCACCTCGCTCGTGGTCGCGGGTTCGATTCTCGGCCATTTCCATTGAGGTGTGAGAGATGTGTATTTCTGGTGATAGAAGTTCACTCTCGACATGGTTCGGAAGTCACGTAAAGCCGTTGATCCCGTTGCTGAATAACCACTGGTTCCATGCAACGTAAAAACACCATACAAACAAACAAACATTGCCTCAGAATATAAGAAATTGAAGCGTAGGCCTATGCTATGCCTTGTCATTGCCTCAAAGATAATGAAATTGATGCGTAGTCCAGCCCTGTCATTGCCTTAAGATATAGAAATGAACGCTTAGGCCTATTCCTTGTCATTGCCTTAAAATGTAAGTCTAATGTCACAATAATATTAACATTTACATGCAGGATTATGATGAATTACCTCCCTAACATCGGAACTGGCTGCATAAGTCCTATGCTTCATTTCAATGAATGCGGTCTATGTGGAACCGCTTATGTAGGCCAACACCAGTTAAAAGAAAAAAAAGCAAGGTGCTTCTGTGTTTAGGCTGTGCATGATCAAAAGAAAAAAAATGCACAGACTGAATTATCTTTACTGGAGATATTAACTGCACACTTCACAACTCCGGGAACTCATATCTGTGGTGTCATCATTCATGCAAAAGAAGACCGAACAGAGTCAAATCCGTACTGGTAATCGTATGGACTGTTAACTATACTGTTTTTTTTTTCATCTGTCCATCCGCTTGTGGTGTTTTTGTATGGTAACACTGCGTCCCGGGCTTTAGATAGTGACATTCAGCTTACCATTCAACGATTATAATAGTATCCTATTTCGAATATTAACGGAGTAATTCGCATACAGTAAATTATTAAAACACTTTTCAGTTGCAAATGTACACCCAGATATCCTTTTATTTACCTAAAACTTACAAATAGCGTAACTATCTAAAG
>NC_087202.1:109882598-109890451 GCF_015104395.2 Macrobrachium nipponense
GGAGGAGGAGAACAGTGATTTTCGGGGGAGGCACTACCGAACCTAATACAACCACCGTAACCTTACCTAGGGCCCTGTACCCCTACCTAGGCCTAGCGGGATGGCTCCGCCCCCCTGCGACCCCCCTTAAGGCCACAGTGAATTTCGGGGCACTACCGAACCTAATACAACCACCTAGCCTTACCTATAGTCGATTCATTTAAGGTAGATTCTTGCGCCTACGAGACGTTTGTTTGGCGGCCTCTGATTGGCTGGTACCGGGAGGTAGGCCGCTCGCTCAGACTCATTATTTTCTACTGTGGCTTAGAAAACTAGCAATATTATGTTTATATTTCTTCAATCAAACTCACGCTTTGCTCAAGATAGGAAAAATTTGGGTCATACCATAGGATTCGGTATTATTGTACAACCAAGTTATCTTTTCCTGAAATCATAAGATAAAACACAAAGAAATTACGAGTAAAAGTGAAAAGAGAAGCATTTAATTCTTTATACCTGTTTTTATTTATTATCGGATTTTGCATCATTAACGCGATTAAGATAAAATAAAACTTGTGTTTTCATACAACAAATTCACCCTGAATACGCTGTTGCTTTCAGATTTTGGATGCGTGTAAAATGTGAGGAGAAAATGAAGAATATGTCTTATTATGTTGCATCAGTAAATGATTCAAGTTTGACGGTATTGCTGAGAGAATGAGATCTGCAAGGCGTCGTCGTTGCGTTTTTCGCCTCCGCGAGAGATTTGAGTTGCCAATTAGCGATATAAAGGTTGCAGTTTCCACAATATTTACCATGTTATATTATCACATTTTCTGAAAATAAATACACAGAATTTCCAATATAACTGTCGAATTAAATCCAATATCATATAGTATGTCTGGGCACACCTGATAAGGAAACAAATAATAATATCAGATGGATGCATCTGGTATCGTTAGCTCAGACCCATGCGGGCCGCGGGGAATTCAATCCAGCAAAGAAGTTGAACTCTGTGGAAAGACGACTTCACACTCTTCAACTCAGCCTAAACTTTAATCAGGTTGTTTCAAGATATTGTTTCTAATTTTATTTTATGAATATATTTTCAAATGAAAGAGACACCAGAGACTTATATGAGTGATATGAAATAATAATCTCAGTGAAGTAATAAACAACAAATAATTAAGAAAGATTGACCTATTAGGCTGAGTCAAGTACGGCTGCAACATAATAAGACATATTCTTCATTTTCTCTTCACATATTACACGCATCCAAAATCTGAAAGCACCAGCGTATTCAGGGTGATTTTATTGTATGAAAATACAAGTTTTAATTCATCTTGATCGTATGACTTATTAAAAATCCGATGATAAATAAAAACAGGTGTAAAGATTGAAACTTTTTTCTCTTCACTTTTACTAGTTGTAATTCCTTTGTGTTTTATCTAATTGTTTCAGGAAAAGATTATTTAGTTGTACATTTAATGCCGAATCCTTTGGTATGACCAAAACTAAAACTTTATTATCTTTTGGAAAACGTGAGATAAATGAAGAAATATAAACATACTGCATGTTTTCTAAGTCACAGACGAAAATATGACACAATGAGCGAGCGGCCTACCTCCCGGTACCAGCCAATCAGAGGCTGCCAAACAAACGTCTCGTAGGCGCAAGAATCTACCTTAAATGAATCGACTATAGGGCCCTGTATCCCTACCTAGGCCTAGCGGGGGGGGGGCTCCGCCCCCATGCGACCCCTCCTTAAGGCCACTACCTAACATCCATCAAACAAATCCAAAGTGATGGTACTGCTGTATACATCGTTATACTACCACCATTATAATATACTCTATAAATGAATGAAGCTTACCTTAAACTGTTGGTTGATAAAGATGTGCTGTGCTGCTTTGAGGAAAAACGTGAAGCCGTTGCAAGGTTCCCTGACATGCAACTTAAAGTAGGAAGTGGCCAGGTACCCGACGACCACATTGCACTGCAAAACAATCGGTAGGAAATCGAAGGTCTGTCGTCAAAATTAATGCCAGAAGGGTCCAGCCACTGCCTCTGCCATAGGTACAGGAAGACAAATGCCGTTTTTGCTTCATTTTTCGAGTATTTAGTCAAACAAGGATACCAGTCACCAGTGGACACTAGACAGGTAATTTTTTACTCCGCTGAAATGCTAGTGAAACTTAGTTTTCGACTAAAGTCGTTCGTAATTGGTTATGAAAACCCATGACGTCATAACGATGTCACACCTCTCAGCCAATATTGAGTAACTGGAACTGCTTTGTTTGCGTAAGAAAGTAAGTAGAGGGCTCATTAAAAGTAAACATTACCGTAGAGGAAACACCTCTCCCGATAGGAAAAATACGAGGTAAAAACTTAATATATTTTTTTTCTCTGTAAGTATGCATTAGCGACAATAATGTATTGAGAAGAAGTGTTTTGTTATCACGTGCCTTACTCGGGAAAAATATCAATATAATAGATTTCCCATAATGGTTGAAACTGTAATAATACCTATATATATATATATATATATATATATATATATATATATATTATATATATATATCATATATATCTATATATATATATATATATATACACATACACACACACACATATATATATATATATATATATATATATATATATATATACTATATATATATATGTATATATAATATATATATGGATAAAAGGTATCACTCTTTAATCTTAAAGTTATATGACAAATCTTTATTGCACTCCATGAATTGAACGAAGTTAGCTTTATGATACAGTTTTCTTAAATCTTCGTACAGACGGCCAACAAAGGAATTGGCGTAGTTTCTTAATTAATTGTTCTTATGGAAATGTTGCCATATGCAGATGCCAGATTATTACTTAACAATAAATAACATTTCCTTTCAAAGGTGCTATAACTTGAAATAAATTACATTAGAATTGAGTAGACTTATTCAACGTATTAAAGATAATTATTTTGCAAAGTAAGGAAAATATATACCGATGGTCCACGATTTCTAATTTTATTCTCAACTCTAGCTTCGTGACAGCATACCGAAGCATTTTGAAGTTGGCTTTGCTGCCCGCTCGAGTCTTTACTCAACGTATCGTCCCTGCACTGGGGTGTTGTCATTTTGTCTCCTACAGCCGTATAAACAATACATCAAGGCATTAACATTCTTTGAAAACGATGTTTAATTAAACTAATTTTGTCCTTTGATCAATAAAATAATTCGCTTGACACATTTAGTGGGCCTAAATTGGACTTCTGATTTTTCACACATTATTAGCCTAGGTCTATTTGATACGCAATATAAATGAATATTTTAAGTCGACAATATATATATATATATATATTATATATATATATATATATAATCTGCGTTTATTTGATTATTCCCGTTATTCTTGTTTTAGTTAGCCATGTTCGCCTTTCTTCTTATCCTTTTCATAATTGCTTAACATAATTAACTCGACCTAGCTATTCAAAGTCAAAAAGCAATCATAAAAAAAATCAAACAAATATAATTCAGTCTTATTTTTTATCGAATTCCTTGCATATCATCCTGTTCATTTGGAAGCGTTGGAAAGCTGTGGAAGTCAAAACTGACGAATACATTAAGAAAGGCTTACTATCATTAAAGCTTTCTTAGGTTGGTCTTTCTGTAGCTATTCAATTTCTTCTAAATAGAAATTAATTCAAGTGAGTTTCACATGTAGCTATACCTAGACCTACCACCATAAGCATATTATAAGTAGCTGAAAGGATAAGAAATATGAAAGGTGACGTTCTCGTTTAATGCTATATCATGTTTTTATTTATTTATTTATTTTTTTTGAAGAAAAACCAAAAACCTACTGCTTTAATCAAGGGTTGCTCTTTGACGGCTACAGGGGTAACACGAGTGTATGTACATATTTTGGAAGAAAGATAAAGTTTCTTTGAACAGAAAATATTTTATAAACATGCATTTTAAGGCGTCCGTTGTCGGTGCGGGCAATTTTAAATAACCGTTATCATTAGTGATGCTTTCACGCGATAGAGTTTGTATAAGAGAAGTCGGCTCGAGTCGCCTGAGATGTAGAAGAGAGTGGAGGTGGCGTATAGTAGTGATGGAGGGCATTAGGCCGATGTTAATAAAGTATCTCCAATAAAATGTATTCTTTAGGTTTTGAAGAAAAAAAAATGCATGCATCATTGAAACTGTTTCCCTCCCTATCCGTGGTATTCACTGGCCACCGATAAAAAACAAAACAAAAAGAGTAAGAAGCCTAACTGAATCTTTCATCCATCAAAGATAAGTTTGCTTATTCATTAGACTTATTCATTAGACACCTATCAAATATTTCAAGTGTAGATTTAAAAATCTCTTCCTCTCCATCTAAAGTATTCATCAGACACCAGTCATAGCGTAGAGCTAGTCATAATTCCTGGTTCAGCAATGTAGTGACGATGCACTAGAATTCAAAATTCACAAATGAAGTGTTGCTCAGCAAACGTTGACACAACTGTATTGACTTGCTCTCTTGTGGTGCTTTGAGGTGTTCCACCTCTGGGCCCATGTTCTAAATTTTACCGTTCTTTAAATAATTTTATTTTTCTATGTATGATTCTCTCCGGTTTATTAAGCTTTCTTGATATCTCTCCAACAGGAACTTGCACGAATGCAGTGCAATAATTGTCTCTCGCTCATCGAGGGATGTTTTCTTAGACCGATGAATGACACTTGACAGATTCCCATGCGCATAACATCAAAAACAATAGAGTGAGGTCGCCTGGTTCACACTGTTAGGATATCGTTTTTTTTTTTTCTTTTTGTTTTTAAATTTGATAACATTTTGTGAGATTCCAATGTTTTCTGTAAAAATCTAACAAATGGAATAGCTCAACTACCTTCAACTTAATATTGAAGTGATAATTTAAGGACTATGTTTATGCGATACTACCAGTGATAGGTGTCTCTTATCTATTTTGGTAATGTATATCTATGGGTTGGGATATGAAGTTTTTTATCACTTTGTTTCGTTCACGTCAATTTTGCTATATGGAAAAAACAAGTTTCACACAATCAACATAACATAATGTTCTAAAGATATCAGTGACTGTTTTTAACGTCAACATATGATTTCTTCCATCTTTGAAAAGAAAAATCGATAAATAAGGCATGAATCGTGCGTCAGGCAGGTGAACGAAAAATTATGGAACTCTGCCAATAGTTTTTGGCCGGCGACAGTACTGTCGGCCAAAAAACTCTTGGCAGAGTTTCATAATTTTTTCGTTCACCTGCCTGACGCACGATTCATGCCTTATTTATCTATTTTTCTTTTCAAAGATGGAAGAAATCATATGTAATGACGTTCAAAACAGTCACTGATATCTTTAGAACATTATGTTATGTTTATTATGTAAAACAAACTATTTTCCATATAGCAAAATTGACGTGAACGAAATGAAGTGATAAAAAACTTCATATCACAACCATAGATATACATTACCAAATAGATATTGGCGGAGACACCTATCACTAGTAGTATCGCATAAACATAGTCCTTAAATTATCATTTCAATATTAAGTTGAAGGTAGTTGAACTTTTCCATTTGTTAATTTTACAGAAACATTGGAATCTCACAAAATGCTATCAAATTTAAAACCAAAAGAAAAAAAACATATCCTAACAGTGTGAACCAGGCGACCTCACTCTATTGCTTTTGATGTTATGTGCATGGGAATCTAATGTCAATGTGTCATTCATCGGTCTAAGAAACATCCCTAGATGAGCGAGAGACAATTATGCACTGCATTCGGTGCAAGTTCCTGTTGGAGAGATATCAAGAAAGCTTAATAAACCGGAGAAAATCATACATAGAAAAATAAAATTATTTAAAGAACGGCAAAATTTAGAACATGGGCCTAGAGGTGGAACACCTCGAAGCACCAGAAGAGAGCAAGACAATACAATAGTGTATGTTGCTGAGCAACATTCATTTGTGAATTTTGAATTCTAGTGCCTCGTCACGACATTTACTGAACCAGGAATCATGACTAGCTCTACGCTTATGACAGGTGTCGATGAATACTTTAGATGGAGAGAAGAGGTTTTTAAATCTACACTTGAAATCTTTGATAGTTGTCTAATGAATAAGTCTAATGAATAGGTAAACTTATCTTTGATGGATGAGAGATTCAGTTAGCTTACTCTTTTTTGTTTTGTTTTTTATCGGTGGCCAGTGAATACCACGGATAGGGAGGGAAACGGTTTTCAATGATGCATGCATTTTTTTCTTCAAAAACCTAAAGAATACTTTTATTGGGAGATACTTTATTAACATAGGCCTATTCCTTCCATCACTCCTATACGCCACTCTGCTCTCTTCTACATCTCAGGCGACTAGATCAGATTCTCACTACGAACTCCATCTCGTGAAAGCATCACTAATGATAACGGTTATTTTAAAATTGCCCGCACCGACAACGGACGCCTTAAAATGCATGTTTATAAAATATTTTCTGTTCAAAGAAACGTTATCTTTCATCCCACAAAAATATGTTGCATACACTCGTGTTACACCCTGTAGCCGTCAAAGAGCAACCGTTTATTAAAGCAGTAGGTTTTTCTTGAAAAAAAAAAAAAAACATATGAAATAGACTTAAACGAGAACGTCACCTTTCATATTTCTTATCCTTTCAGCTACTTATAATATGCTTATGGTAGTAGGTCTAGGTATACATGTGAAATTAATTTGAATTAATTTCTATTTAGAAGAAATGAATAGCTACAGAAAGATCAACCTAAGAAAACTTTACAGAAAGTTAGCCTTTTCTTAATGTATTCGTCAGTTTTGACTCCCACAGCTCTCCAACGTGTCCAAATGAAACAGGATGATATGCAAGGAATTCGATGAAAAATAAGACTGAATTATATTCGTTTGATTTTTTTATGATTGCTTTTTGACTGAATAGCTAGGTCAGAGTTAATTATGTTAAGCAATTATGAAAAGGATAAGAAGAAAGGCGAACATGGCTAATAAAACAAGAATAACGGGAATAGTCAAATAAAGCAGATTAATATATATATATATATATATATATATATATATATATATATATATATATATATATATATATATATATATATATATATATATATATTGTCGATTTAAATATTCATTAATATTACGTATCCGAGAGAGTATAGACCTAAGCTAATCATGTGGGAAAATCAGAAGTCCAATTTAGGTCCACTAAATGTGTCATGCAAATTATTTTATTGATCAAAGGACAAAATTAGTTAATTAAACATCGTTTTCAAAGAATGGTAACGCCTTGATGTATTATTTATCGGTTGTAGAGACGAAATGACAACACCCCAGTACAGTACGATACGTTGAGTAAAGACTCGTAGCGGCAGCAAGCCAACTTCAAAATATTCGGTAGCTGTCACGAAAGCTAGAGTTGAGAATAAAATTAGAAATCGTGGACCCATCGGTATATGTTTTCCTTACTTTGCAAAATAATTATCTTTAATACGTTGAATAAGTCTACTCAATTCTAATGTAATTTATTTCAAGTATAGCACCTTTTGAAAGGAAATGTTATTTATTGTTACGTAAATAATCTGGCACCTGCATTCGGCAATATTTCCTTAACGAACAATGAATTAAGAAACTACGCCAATTCTCGTTGGCCGTCTGTACGTTGACACCTTTATGAGGTAAGGGGTGGTGGTGGTGGGGTGGGCTGGGGGTGGAGGGTGACTAGGGACAGGGGACTTACTGTATACTGTTTGTGGAGACATTCAAAAGACACTGGGGGAGACATTAAGAGACTTCATTAGTATTATTATAAGTTAATTGGCCA
>NC_087202.1:109890951-109934451 GCF_015104395.2 Macrobrachium nipponense
GGATAGGGAGGGAAACAGTTTCAATGATGCATGCATTTTTTTTTTCTTCAAAACCTAAAGAATACATTTTTTTTGGAGATACTTTATTAACATCGGCCTAATCCCTCCATCACTGCTATACGCCACCTCCACTCTCTTCTACATCTCAGGCGACTCGAGCCGACTTCTCTCTACAAACTCTATCGCGTGAAAGCATCACTAATGATAACGGTTATTTTAAAATTTCCCGCACCGACAACGGACGCCTTAAAATGCATGTTTATGAAATATTTTCTGTTCAAAGAAACTTTATCTTTCATTCCCCAAAATATGTGCATACACTCGTGTTACACCCTGTAGCCGTCAAAGAGCAACCCTTGATTAAAGCAGTAGGTTTTTCTTCAAAAAATAAATAAATAAATAAATAAAAACATATGAAATAGCATTAAACGAGAACGTCACCTTTCATATTTCTTATCCTTTCAGCTACTTATAATATGCTTATGGTGGTAGGTCTAGGTATACTACATGTGAAACTCACTTGAATTAATTTCTATTTAGAAGAAATGAATAGCTACAGAAAGATCAACCTAAGAAAGCTTTAATGATAGTAAGCCTTTCTTAATGTATTCGTCAGTTTTGACTTCCACAGCTTTCCAACATGTCCAAATGAAACAGGATGATATGCAAGGAATTCGATAAAAAATAAGACTGAATTATATTTGTTTGATTTTTTTTTATGATTGCGTTTTTACTTTGAATATCTAGGTCCGAGTTAATTATGTTAAGCAATTATGATAAGGATAAGAAGAAAGGCGAACATGGCTAATAAAACAAGAATAACGGGAATAATCAAATAAAGCAGATTAATATATACACACACACACACACACACACACATATATATATATATATATATATATATATATATATATATATATATATATATATATATATATATATATATTGTCGACTTAAATATTCATTTATATTGCATATCAAATAGACCTAGGCTAATAATGTGTGAAAATCAGAAGACCAATTTAGGCCCGCTAAATGTGTCATGCAAATTATTTTATTGATCAAAGGACAAAATTAGTTTAATTAAACATCGTTTTCAAAGAATGTTAATGCCTTGATGTATTGTTTATCGGCTGTAGGAGACGAAATGACAACACCCCAGTGCAGTACGATACGTTGAGTAAAGACTCGAGTGGCAGCAAAGCCAACTTCAAAATATTCGGTATGCTGTCACGAAGCTAGAGTTGAGAATAAAATTAGAAACCGTGGACCCATCGGTATATATTTTCCTTACTTTGCAAATTAATTATCTTTAATACGTTGAATAAGTCTAATCTATTCTAATGTAATTTATTTCAAGTATAGCACCTTTGAAAGGAAATGTTATTTATTGTTAAGTAAATAATCTGGCATCTGCATATGGCAACATTTCCATAAGAACAATTATTTAAGAAACTACGCCAATTCTTTGTTGGCCGTCTGTACGAAGATTTAAAAAAACTGTATCATAAAGCTAACTTCGTTCAATTCATGGAGTGCAGTAATGATTTGTCATATAACTTAAGATTAAAGAAGTGATACCTTTATATATAATATAATATATATATATATTATATTTATATATATATATATTATATATGTGTGTGTGTGTGTGTGGTGTGTGTGTGTGTGTGTGTGTGTGTGTGTGTATGTATATATATTATATATATATATATATATATATATATATATATATATATATATATATATATATATATATATATATATATATACGTATATATATATATATATATGTATAATACATATATACATATATATATATACATATATATGTAAATATATATATATATATATATATATATATATATATATATATATATATATATATATATATATATATATATATATAGTGTGTGTGTGTGTGTGTGTGTGTATAATAAATGTGTATACAATATATATTTATATATATTTATATATACATATATCCTTATGGCTATGATTTTGGGATGATTGTCCCTTAAAAAGTTCACGTTCTCATTTCACTATTTTATGTACTACTTACTATTGTCTCAGGCCTTACTTTTCCTGCAACAAATTCTTATTTTGTTATTTTTCATTTCTTCGGTTATCTACTACTGAAACCGAACCTTCTCCTCTGTTTCCATTATCACCCTCTTTTCTATCAGCTTCAACTCAATAAACTTTCCGTTCAGGTCTTGTATGACTTAACGACCGAAGGTATCCAACCACTAATCTCTGCCAACCGATCTATTAACTTGAATGTGAAGGGAATTAACCGTAGAGTTTATCCCTTTTTCTTGTCACTGGCGTTTCGCTCACTCCCGTCAAGATCCCCTCCACAAATATAACCTCCAATGAACAGCCGCTCCAGGAGCAGGAATCCAGCCTGGAACAAGGTCACCTTAATCTCGAATAACAGCACCATCATTCTAATCGTACTACTATACAGACAATAGCCTTATCTCTAATAACAGCGAAATGTTACTCAGCACAAAACTATTCCCTTCGGTGGGAGAAGTGATAGAATTATTTTCATTATTATTCAAAAGATAAAACCCCTTCATAGGGAACAAGCCTACGGGGGCCATTGGCTTGAAATTCAAGCATCCAAAGAATATGATACCGTTCGTTTGAAGGAAATTCCTGGAAAACAAATCCTAAAAAAAAAGGGGGAGGGGGGTAGATTAGTTGTTCAAAAACAAGCTTAATGGCGCATGCTACGCTGCGCTGAAAACCGACACTGCCCATCATGTCTCCCCGCCCTCCCCGGTCCCCTACCTACCCCACCACCACCCGGGCCGGACAGAGAAGATCCACTCGGATTTTATTATAGAAGATGATAAATTAATACATAAATAGATAGAAATGTATATCAATTTATGAAATGTACAAAGTAAATTGTTTTAAGGTTTTTGAGGTTCTTATTGGACAACATCCTCGGAGAGACCGTTATAAAACCCAGAGGTGTGAGAAATTAAAAAGACAAAAAATGAATAATAATAATAAAGCCTCATGCTCTCCTTTTATGGATTATCTGCTCAGAATAACAAAGACATTTCCTGATTAATTTTATCTATTCCCTATAAAGGTTTTCAATAGCTAAAATATGAGTAAAATACAATCTAGATAGTTTATGTACTCACGTTTGGTGTCATTGCCCCTTCCTGTGGAGAAAGATTTCTGAAACTTTCAATCAACATCTTCAGTTCGGTGCTTACGGCACTGAGTCACAATAAGGCCTGAAACCGAGGGAAAGGAGATAAGTAACTTCAGTCATGAATGATAAATTAATTCATTGTTTTCAAAAGTAACTAAATTTATTTTTAGGTTTTTTTTTTATTTTATTTCCTACTATAGCAAAATCCAGGTCCCTTTGCAGCTAAGGCCCGCCCAATGCACGCCAGTGATTGGCTAGCTCTCGAAAGGAAATGACGTCACACTATACTCTGTTTTTTTCCATCTGTCCATCCGCCTGTGGTGTTTTTGTATGGTAACACTGCGTCCCGGGCTTTAGATAGTTACGCTATTTGTAAGTTTTAGGTAAATAAAAGGATATCTGGGTGTACATTTGCAACTGAAAAGTGTTTTAATAATTTACTGTATGCGAATTACTCCGTTAATATTCGAAATAGGATATTATTATAATCGTTGAATGTCAGCTGAATGTCACTATCTAAAGCCCGGGACGCAGTGTTACCATAAAAAACACCACAGGCGGATGGACAGATGAAAAAAAACAGAGTATAGTTAACAGTCCATACGATTACCAGTACGGATTTGACTCTGTTCGGTCTTCTTTTGCATGAATGATGACACCACAGATATGAGTTCCCGGAGTTGTGAAGTGTGCAGTTAATATCTCCAGTAAAGATAATTCAGTCTGTGCATTTTTTTTCTTTTGATCATGCACAGCCTAAACACAGAAGCACCTTGCTTTTTTTCTTTTAACTGGTGTTGGCCTACATAAGCGGTTCCACATAGACCGCATTAATTGAAATGAAGCATAGACTTATGCAGCCAGTTCCGATGTTAGGGAGGTAATTCATCATAATCCTGCATGTAAAATGTTAATATTATTGTGACATTAGACCTACATTTTAAGGCAATGACAAGGAATAAGCCTAAGCGTCAATTTCTTATATTTTAAGGCAATGACAGGGCTGGACTACGCATCAATTTCATTATCTTTGAGGCAATGACAAGGCATAGCATAGGCCTACGCTTCAATTTCTTATATTCTGAGGCAATGTTTGTTTGTTTGTATGGTGTTTTTATGTTGCATGGAACCAGTGGTTATTCAGCAACGGGATCAACGGCTTTACGTGACTTCCGAACCACGTCGAGAGTGAACTTCTATCACCAGAAATACACATTTCTCACACCTTAATGGAATGGCCGAAAATCGAACCCGCGACCACCGAGCGAGGTGAGACGCAAACACCATACCAACCACGCCAATAAGGCGCTAAATGACAAATAGTTTTATACCCGTATCTGTTAGAAATAGCTTAGCTTTTAATTAATATAGTAGCTTCAACTCCACGAAGTATGATGTATATGCATACAGTGGAATGTTCACGCATAAGCACGCGCACATACATGTACACATGGGTCGACGGCCATAGCCACTGTAACGCCACTTATACCACAAAAATAAAAGTAAAACTTGTGGGCATGTAGCTGATGGCACACACAAACCGATGTGCTCTTAATAAATTATACAGAAGATATATTTACAAAAGGGCTAACATATCAAATGTAAGGCTGCTGTAGCATTTCTATGAAAATGAAGGAAATGGAAGGAAGGCATCAGATGACACATGACGAAATAAGAAAAAAATAAATGATAATTGAAGCAGACATGTATGAGATGACCCACACCAGTAGCCCATGTTTCATTTGATTTGGGGGCCATTCTTGTGGATTACCCTGTTGGACAAAAGGATACATAAGTCTCAGCAAACTTCTCTCTCTCTCTCTCTCTCTCTTTGGTTAGGAGAATAAGATCTCAAATACTTTTAATTAAAACAAATTACAAAATTTTAATTAACAATAGCAGACAGATAATTCTTACACTAATATTTCTGCAATGTTAGGTCAACATATAAAAAGTGTTCGAAGACACTAAACGAACAATAACAGTAACAACAAAAACAAGAATAACCATAACAACAACAACAATAAAACGGCTAAATATAAGGTGCATAAATCGACAAAAAGGTGTAGGACATTATAGGTCTACGTCATTTTTTATTATCGTAATATTTCGAAAGGAGATAATTGCCCTTAAGAAAATTCTCAGTAAATTACATCAAGTATGACTTAGAGCCCTATCATACTATAACTTTAAGCTACACATTGGCATACTCTGGTTTTGTAGAGTGCAGTCACTGCTTGTCATCCCACCGAATATGTAAACGATTGCAATGCAATCGATTTTATGACTACTAAAATGTAGTAAAATGTGCTAAAATCAATATGAAAGACCAGACAGCATAGGTCTGAGAAAGACTTTCGTTTTAATTTAGAATGGCAAACGAGCTTGACAATATCACACGGTAATTGTCATTGCCCTGTAATTTAAGTGCACCGATTCGAACGCAGACATTCTGTGTCACCTCCGTATTCAAGTGAACCTCATTTACGATGAACAACTTTTTTTTTACCACTTTTAGGGAGATGTGTATGATTTTATTCCATTGGATAAAATAACGTTTCCTCAGCACAACGTAATTTAGTTGGGTAAAGTAACCATTGCAAAATTAATAAAGATAAAAGAACAACAGATTAACCAACTTTTCTAAACCACTGCCAGCCAATCAGTTTCAAGGAATGGTGGTGACGTAGGCAGTGGGCGGGGCTTAGCTGCAAAGTGCGGTGGATTTTGCTATAGTCTGTTCCTATCTTCAAAAGTAACGGATATACATATAAGAGAGAGAGAAAAAAAGGGACAGAAGAGGGCCCAGACTTCAAGTCCCGATCCCACGAACGGTATGTACTGTCCCTAAGCAGCTCGGACCCATGTACTACCTTCAGTTCCCATATTTATATAGGGGGCATGTCGTGAAAGATTTGGATGATGGAAAGCTTAAATGCGGAGTTTATTGTCCAAAAAATGCCGTCTTGTTTAAAGTCACCTATCTGGAGATTAGAACCTGTCCACTGTCAAAACTAATCATAAATAGCAACATTTTTCATTTGAATATCTCATATACATTTTACCTTGCTGTTATGTAGTTGCAACTCTTGATTCGCCAAGATAACCGGGTTCCATTCTTGAAAAAATTCTGCTACATTCAGTTTAAATCCCTTGCATATCTATCCACCCCAACCATGAATAAAACAACTGGTAGTCAGAAGACTGTGGTGGCTCACAGCGATGACGAAGGAAGGCATGGAGTCACCAACCTTATCAAATACAGATAAAATACAGAGACTTTAGGACAAAGGCCAAGTGTTGGAATCTGAGATCATTCAGCGCTGTTGAGGAAATTGACAACAGAAAGGATTTAATCCTAGAACGCTAACCATGAGTAAGAGGTACCAGGAGCAAATGACTTCATTGCTTTTGTGTATGGTTCAGTTATCTGCTGGACAGTATAGGGGAAGGACATGACGTCTCGCTCTCTCTGCTCCCCTTTGTTCTAGGCCTGTGTTTTTGGTGGCACAGGGTGCTGAACATGTTGGGTGGTACCTACCCAAGAAGAGTGTTTCCATACCCGTGGTTGGTGATAAAGGGTAATGAAAATCAGGATTGAAAAAATGTGTAAATCCCAGTTCCCATTCCAAACAAAATTCTCCATTCCCATCCTAAAACACCCTTTGAATCTGTTTCCACAAATTCCCATTCCAGCCAAAACGTGACCCAGGAGTGACATAAATACTACTTTTAATGAGCGATTTTAGTTGTATTCTTGACGTCAAGCTGTCGAGTAAAATTCTACTTGATATCAAGTGCGAAATTAATGAAGTTTTGCTTTGAGCTGATGCCTCAAAAGTAGAGCAAATTCGTTGCAATATCCCTGTCCTCAGTCGCTACAACTCTGAAGATATTGCAGGTGCACCGGCAGTACTGTTGTGCCTACCTGTGTATTATTCAATGGTGTTAAAAAGAAACAATTACAAACGAAGTAGTTCTACGTGGTCATATAAGTTATTATTTGAGTGCTAATTTGCATCCAGCTGTTCTGTGTCAGACCCGCCGAAGGATTCCTGTTTTTACTCTTAAGTGTTAACTTTAGAATTAGTCATGGCTACTATGAGATTCAGGGCCTCTGTAACACGGTTTTTTGGACTTTGCTCCTTGTCAAAGCATTGGATGTAGCTGAAAGTTGACATATGTATATTTTACAACCACACACAAATTTTGTCAGCATTATCAATAACCTAAACCCGATAGTTTTAATTTTTATAGAGTAAAAATTATCTAGCCGATTACGAGCCAAGAGTCGAAAAACATTCATTACGTAAGCAAAGTAAACACCTTTTGACGAAATGTTGCGCCGCCCATCCACTAAACAGAAACCCATTCACCTTGTTCCATCGGCTCTGAAACCCAAAGACTTTATGAATGGCGGAACGATACATAGATGTGGGTGGGGTATCTGTGCTAGCGTAGTAATACTACTGTAGCAGTAGTGCCGCAACAGTATAGCAGTAATATACATGAATTAAACGTTTAGGCCAACTGCTAGGATCCTTGAGGATCATTTAGCACTTCTTACAACTACTCGAGAAATGAGTTTTTATAGCCAGAAGTTAAATTTTCTAATCCAACAATGCCCATGATAGCCTTCAGTGTTATCCTGAATTATAACGAGGCCAAAGTGGGTGGAGCCTCATGAAGTCATCATTTTGACGATAATTATTGGTGAAGGTTTAAAGCCAAAATACGGTACCGGCTATTTTTTTTGTCAGTAAACAGTAGCCAATAAATAAAAATTGCATGACATTGGATATAGCAGTTATCAAATCAAGCTTGTCTACTATGTTTTTGAAAATTACCATCTATTCCCTACATCTTGGCAATCTGATTGTGACCTATAAAGCAGACTGTAATTTCTTAGGAAACTTATTTTGGGAGTTGGACTAATAATCGAAGTGTTTTTGTATTTATTAACATATTTTGCTGGTTTGTTCGTTATGACAATTATCAGTGGAGAGGTTCAGAGTTCATAAAGGTGCGCTGCTTTGCTTGTATTTAAATTTGTTTGTCATTGTTGCCAGAGGTATACGTATAGCCAATCATCCATCCAGAAAGAGGGAAGAAATGCTGTCATAAGTTACGTAACGAGTGCGTTCGAAACCTTTTCTCTGAGTAAGTTGGCCTGTCTTCAAAAAAAGTCACTTTTACTTTATAAGTACCAAATTTATTCAACCTACGTAACGCAGAATACAGTCAAAATTTATGTGTAGATATAATGTGTATTCTGAATAAGCGTTATATTTATGAAATGTATAGATAAAGTTATTGCGAAAAAACCGTGTTACAGAGACCCTGAATCTCATAGTAGTTTAGTTATTACAGCGTATCCGGTGTGGCACTAGTTAGTGTTTGTAACTCTTTACCGTACCCTACAGTGCCACGGGGTTCAACAGAAACCACAAATATCCTCTGCATTTTTAGTGAAATTATACTCTACTGTGGTAGACGCATAGTGTACCTTTTGAACCAAATTTTGGTAGTTGGTGTATTTTCACATTGCTGAATTGACTACTTTCTGTTCGCTATCAGCCTTTTTCGCTGGTCCTTCGCAGTCACTGATTCCGTTATCCTGTTGCAGAGGCATCCCAACTGAGCAAAGTCATATATTATATCTTGTCAATCAATTGAATTCTTAACCCTTGGACCCAAAGAGATAGCGGCTGGCATGCCACTGTATATATATATATATATATATATATATATATATATATATATATATATATTATATATAAATATCTATATATATATAGATATATATATATATATATACATATCTATATTATATACTATATATATATATAGATGAGAGAGAGAGAGAGAGAGAGAGAGAGAGAGAGAGAGAGAGAGAGAGAGAGAGAGCTGAAAAAGTACTAAATTCGGACAGGAGTGTTTGGCTACCACCTACCACTACCTTCCGCAGTAATACACATAAAATATATGTTGTTAATAGCAAATATCTTCTTGCATTTGAACTTGTAGTTATGAGACGAGTGAGGAAAAAAAAGTTCAGTTTTTAATTCCTTTTGAACACCGTACCATACACATTAGCGTTGAGCTTTCCAAACTCTTCTTTGGGGTCTAGGCTTCCGATAAGTAATGAAAGGTAATCACTACCGAAGCCCTGTGGTTGTGGTAAAGCTTTCACGTGACACTTCAAGAGTCCTACAGCTATTAGTGATTCGCAGCATTTCCAGTTTAATTCAAGACTAAAGCACAACGTCTAGAAAGGGAGCCTAGCCAAGGAAAACTTGTCATAATTGCCTGATAAGTAATGAAGATGGCATGAAGAAGAGGTACTGTTTTCCTAAGTGGGAAATACAAGAGTTAGAGGGCGAATTGCTCTGAAAAGTCTCCGAATATTAATTACCATTCATAGTCCTTCTCAGTCCTGAAATATCTTTTCAATTCAAACACTCACGAAACACATCATTGTTGCAAATTACTACAAACGCCCCACAACCTCAAGATAATTAATTCCGGCAGCGTTATTCAGAACTGAATGTTTGAAAAAATAAATATTTGGGGCTGTAATGACCTTTGCCACAGCATATAAATTCTTAGGGAAAAAAAAATTTTAAATCTAAAAAATGTTTTTTAAAAACAATTTTATCAAAATGCACTAAAAAGTTAAATATTTATCTTTTGGAGATACCAGAATTTTCTTACAATTAATCTTGTCTACAAAAATAAAAGCGTAGGTGCCAAAAGATGGAGGGAAATGCTACAAGAAAAGAAATATAAATGCTACAATAAAACAGAATTATATTCCTTTATCTCTTGTAGCATTACCCTTAATATTTGGCGCCCACGTTTTTATTTTTGTAGACATGAGATAGAAAATCCTGAAGTGTCGCAAAAATTCTATTTTTCACTTTTTTGTGCATTTTAATGAAAGCAGGCTTTAAAACTTATAGATAT
The DNA here is from genome assembly GCF_015104395.2 of Macrobrachium nipponense. NCBI lineage: Eukaryota > Metazoa > Arthropoda > Malacostraca > Decapoda > Palaemonidae > Macrobrachium > Macrobrachium nipponense. The sequence continues at coordinate 109,901,096 of NC_087202.1, forward strand.
AGATATAGATTATGATATAGATATAGATATAGGATATAGATATAGATATGATATAGATTAGATATAGATATAGATCTAGATATAAGGCTTATGATATAGATGATAGATATAGATATAGATATTAGTATATTAGATTTATATTATATATTATCTATATATAGATATATTATATATATCTATATATATATATATATATATATATATTTATTTCTTTACTGTATATGGTACTTTTTTTGACAGAAATTGTAACCGATCTATAACTGTAACTAACGAAATTGATATCATGTTGAGCCAAAGGTGGTTTGTCGATGTAGTACTACATTCTATATAACAAACAAACAACTCACTTTACATTCATACCAAACATTAAGAGTTAGCAAAATATTCTTGACTAGTGACATAACTCTATCCAAGAGCTCGAGATGACCAGAAGGCCACACAGAAAAACAGTACTCTAAGCAAGGAAGATGAGTTAAAATACTTGGATAGAATTGCTTCATCACGAACAATTTTTGAGAAACAGAAGAAGTAATTATACATGTATGCTTCTCACAAGTCAATTCAACATCAAAAGTTACACATACAATCTTAAAAGAGTGACTGATATTTATAACCGTACTGTGTACATATAAATCACGATGCAAAGGCAAAAGTGTTCTGGATCTGCTAACTATCATTGAGTTTTAGAAGGGTAAAGTTTTATACCCCAAAGCCTACTTAAGTTATGAAGGATTCTGCAGCTATACACCTAAGGCACAGTGAGTGGCATCATCTTGTAATGATGGAGATCTTTCATTTAAAATTTATGACAGTACCCATGAAAACTGGTGAACTGGAACACCAAATTGCTTTTCATCTCATCAAGATGCTAAGTTAACCAATCGAAGTTGAGTGCGTACCTTTAAGTAACTCGGTGCGTATTTGCGTAAGCTTTCCTTATTTTGATTTGACATAACATATTTCTCCCTTGTAAAAGGTATGCACTTGTCTTAGTCTATAATTAACATATTGCCATACCACTTAATAGCGTCCTCCTTTGCCTTTTTACCTTGATGTAATTGCTAATTACCAAGAACTGTAATGGTACGGCTAAGATGTGATATGCTCTTCCTTAAGATTATGAAAATGTTAATTCTGGAGTTAAATTCCTCTTATGTTATGCATATCGCAGGCTAATTGTGCTGTGTAACAGTTAGGTTAGGCATGAGTACAGCACAGCCTAGGCTAAGGGCTACATACTCTTGGGCACAAGATTGCCGTTCTAAATGAACTTAGTATTACAGGGAACCAGTATAGGGGACCAGTGTAAGAACCAGTGCAGGGAACCAGTATTGATTCTAACTATTATGGAAGGTATACAACTAGTAATAAGTTGCCTTCACAATGTATCCACATACTGTTAAGAAGAAATCTTAACAGTATGTGGATTCGTCCGTATCAGACATCAAGAACCGGTATCAAGCTGACTAGGCCTAGAATATTAGCCTAGGCCTGTGAGTTACATTGTTATTAGCCTATGACAAGAATTTAAATGTTGAGGCTAGTCTGAGTTAATTGTCCCAACATGTTTGGTAGCCTCCAATTGTGTAAGTCAGGACAACTAACATACACAGAATAATTACATTATTGTAATCGGCGTATGTAATCAGTTTGTTCCCCAGACCTCGCCACATGTCAGTAGTATAGATAGCTAATAAATATCAAAGGTCCAAGAAAATTACCTTGAGGAACTGAAGTGACATTACTAACGCTAACGCTACTATACTGACCGTTAATCCATACGCTTTGGGTTCTGCCTAGTAATTTCATTTAAATATTAATAAAATATCCCAAAAAATTCACAATATAATTAGTTTAAAGTTAAGTGCTCGATGATTCACAAGGTCAAACGCTGCATTAAAATCTAGAACAACCACTCGTGCCTCTGCACCCTCATCAAGACGATTAATGTTGACAAGAAGGCATCTCTAAAGTTAGCTCTTTACGGAACCAAATTTATAATGTTTGAAGCCGGTTATCTTTATAAAAAAAAAAAAAAAAAAAAAAAAAAAAAAAAAAAAAAAAAACGCTCATAGCAGCTCCTCAAAAACCTTATATAACATCATGGGTAATTTAAATCGGCCTAAATTTGGAGGGAGCAAGAGGACGGCCTTCAGCTATTCATTTTTCTGGCAAGAGGTTAAGCTCTCATGAATTCAGACTGGACATGCCGAGTACCTATATATAACTATAATATTATGTTCTGAAGGGAACATAATTTTATAATACCAGTTTTCCATAGCTTCTTGTGTTTTCCTTTATATTAACCGAGTTCCTACTTTTCAAAATTATGTCATAAGGATCGTTTTGATACATCTTTCAATTTTTTTTTTTTTAAATTGGCATTTGCAAAATTCAATGGAGAGTGGTTGGTATTGCAACAGACTGAGTAAATCTAATGTTTATTTATCGAGAATACCGTGGCTTTGATTTAGGTCCACACTTTCCTATCGAAAAAGATACTTAGGTGTCGAAAATAGTTGTGTGACATAAATGTCCTTCATGAGACAAGCTGACATCGCCGTTGTTGTGCAAAACTGCAAATAATATTAATTTTCTCATCCGGTAACTCAGTTTTTCCAAGTTAAATTCGAGTTTTAAAAAAGATCCTTCGGTCAGTTAAATTTCGACAGCGTCTCTAAGTCGAGAAACAAATTATCTCTAAAACTAAATGAGGCTTTCATCTATAAATAACTTCTAGAATTAATGAAATCCTTAAGGTTAGTTTACCAAGTTCGTTCCAAATTGGTTTTAACTGTGATAACTACAATTCGAGACTAAATTCCTATTTACCATACGGTAAAAAAAATGGAATAATTTTAAGTATATATTATCACAATAATTTTCAGAATTTGAGGAAATAACTGTTAAAGAAATTAAAAAGTCATTTCAAGAACACTTAAAACATTTAGAATGGTATCCTAAGAAATTACGTTTTCTTTCACTTACATTTGTTTTTATTTTTATTTTACAAGCATATACTAATGTAAACACTACACACAGCTATATGTTCAGAAATCCATTAGGTATTCCAAATTTTTTCATTATGATTAAAAAGTTAAAAGACTTACATGCTTTAAGTATCATTATCTTACGCTTTATATAAGAAATTCTCCATAAATCATAGACTAATTTTGCATTCGATTTCGATTATGTTTAATGAATTACAAACGAAAACTACATATAAAAAATTAGGTATACCTGATAAATGAAACGGAGGTCTGTGCTTTGGTATATGTCAGAAATATCTATAATGTATATAAAAACACAGTTTTTAACAAACCTTCTTTGCGTTCACAGTTACACTAAGGAACTGAAACTCGTAGGCTTGGTCACTGCTTGCTTGTGGATCACATACTGGTTTCGTTTCCTTCATTATGACCTCTTGATTTCCCTTATTACTTTATTTACCCACTTACATTCACGTATCCACCCTTTAAATTCATTGTACTCAATACTTGAGGTAATGATGATCCTATGGAAATATCTTCTTAAAACCGGTTTTGGTCTAACCAGTCAACAGGAGAAAGCCAAACCCAAAGCTTTTAGCCAACGAAAGACGAAGACAAAAACATATGGTATGATTGAGGACTCGGATTAGCCACAGCAATTTCTATCCTAATTTTGGTTGACCATGCGTGCTTATGAAATTAAGGAAAGGATTGTGGTAAGAACACAACTTTCAACTGCTTTTCCTATAATCTTGGGGGATATTAATTGATTACAATATCAATTAAAGGCAGCATCATATTTTCATTGAATAACTTTATCTGATCACATTTTCGGAAGCAAATGTTTCAGAGAAATAAATTAAGTCATACTTTGAAGAGTGGCCTTAGGCCTTGTAAGCTCAAGTAAATGTATCCCTGGGTCTTAACACACCCATAACGTATTCAATATTTCTCCAGAAATATTCCAAAGTATGAATGCCATACTTTGAAATCATAGAGGTAGTTCTTGATTCTGAAGCTAACGATGAAAACAGTTAGTGTGAATTTAACATCTACGTAGCAATGAAGTTATTAAAACGTGAAGTTCTGAGGATCCCTAAAACTAATCTAAATATCGTTAAGTAAATTGATCAAATGCGCTCAGGGTAATGGCGTAAGTGGAGACAGGGCCGGACTCTGAAAGTGCCGCCCCATTCCCGTGTTAAAGGTGCTAAGTGGTGAAAAACGCACATCTTAAGCCTTGACAGCGCAATCATTTATTTAACCAAGGTTGTCGTTGTCAAAAATCGCTTACGATCCAACACCAGTCGATAAATTGCTGTTCAGTGTTTCGATCAGATGAAATATGCTAGGAAACCTAGAATGACGCACCGGGCAGTGCCGGCCTGGCTGGACCGTCCGATAACCCCCATCCCTCGAGTTACGCCACTGGATGAGGGTTTCCTTAATATGTATGTATGTATGTATATGTGTGTGAACAAAGTTACAGCAACGAAGGAAATTGAAACATTGGAGATGCTAAGTACTTCGTCTTATTACCAAGACGTGTTCACAGCAATTTGGCAATAAGACGAAAGTACTTAGCATCTTCAGTGTTTCGAGAGAGAAAGATATATATGTATATACACACACACACACACACACACACATATATATATATATATATATATATATATATATATATATATATATATATATAATCTATTGATCACAGTCTGTATCTGATATGTACTTACGTACTTGTAATAACTACAATACCCTTTAAACTTCTCGATGTCTTCTCATTTTGGATAATCTTGCACTATGAAGCCCAAATGCAAATGACGAACCAAAAAAAGAAATTCTGACGCCCGGGGCTGGATTCACACAAGCATCCTGAGTATCCGAACAAAGTAACGTTATACATATGACGATTCGTCTAACCACGAAAAAAAGTATTAATTTGCTCCCGTTAATACGCACGTATAATCGTCAATTTCAGATACATTTATTACCAAGGCTGGAACAGGCCTACTTTCACCACCATAGCTAAGGGCTTAATCATTTATTGCTTTTCAAGTTGAAATATTTACAATTTACTAGTTATACGTAATTGTAATAATCACCATATCCTCTTAATTCCCATATTCCTTCACAGTTACGTGCGTATCTTGTTCAAAAAAAATTGTAACCAGAGGATTCTGTGCACATATCCCACAAGCAATAAACTATTAAACATCTGGCTATGATGGCGAAGGTGGGTCTTTTCCATACCTAATAAATGTATCTGAACTCGCCAGTTACATGTACGTGTTAACGAGATTATAGCTTGTTTACCTACTCTGGTACTGCCGGAAGCATTTGTGCAGCCTAAGTTTTGACGTTTAGCAACATATGATTTTCCATCCATTCTTAGCAATCATTTAATTCTATTTTGAGGCTTGGAAACGATCTTTATAGAACTACTAATTATGGACTAACATCTAAGAGTAATTCTGACTTACTTGGAATCAAATAGTAGACGGGCAAAATAACCAAAATAGCAAGATGGAATAACATAAGGCGAGATCATCGGTCGCTCGGTTCCCGCACTGTGACGTCACAGGTACGCGTCGACTGGGCAGTGCACTTAAATGCTTATGTTTTGACAGTAATTTGTTGCTATGCTGGTGTTCACAATTTCCATACAGGAAAATATTTTCTCTCTTCTCCTCTCTCCCTCTCTCTATCACTTAAAACACAGCTATATAAAGATATCTACGACCTTACCATACAGAATATATACGCAACAGGCAATTTTTTTTTTTTCACCTAAAATACGGCATATCCCCTATGAGGGAGTTGCCAGACAGGACAGAACTAAGCGACACTAGGCAATAAAATTATACTAAAGATGTTTTAACTTAGGCAAGATACCATAGCAAAAAAAAAATTTACATTGACATTTTATTTTTGGAGTTCTATACAGCCTATGCTGTTCGACTGTAATCCAGCATATCTTGAGGGCAATTTAGCACATTAAAATGGTATACAATGTAATCAAAATACCTTTTGTTTAATATAATTGAAAGAATATGCAAGAAAATGCACGCACACACAAATATATACAATCAGGATTCCTGGTGAGACAAAACCTCCCCCCTTACCCCTATGTGCAGGCACCCATTTATATATACCTACCTATACAGTGGACCCCCCGTATTCGCGTTCTCCAGATTCACAGACTCACACATTCGCGGATTTCTCTCGGGATAAATATCCACAAATTCCTGGGTTTTTTGATGAATTTCATCATAAAATGCACTTTTTGTGATAAAACTATTAAAAAACCATGTAGGAAAATTTTTAGTGGGTTTTTCTTGAGTTTTAACTAACAAAATAGGCTGTTTTTAGCATTTTTATAGGGGTTCCAAACATTCGCGGGTTCTAACTATTCACGGGGGGGTCTCGTACGCATCCCCCGCAAATACGGTGGGACCACTGTGTGTATATGTATATATATATATATATATATATATATATATATATATATATATATATATATATATATATATATATATATATATATATATGTATATATATATATAGATATATACACACACACACACATATATATATATATGTATATATATAATGAGTTTGGGCCTATTCATAGATAAGAAAAGCTTTTGGATGATTAGGCTAATGAAAGCCACTTAATTCTCCATACACTACGTGACTCATCAATAGGTCATTGCTTTGCTTACCAGATTCAATGCTCTGACCCCACGATATTCTTTAGTGAGGTTCTTAAGAAATAAAAGACCTAGGCCTAATTGTTGTCTGCACAGGAAGACTACTCAGAAGTAGGTCACAATGCATAGGCCTAATCACCTGTTCGAACAACTTTACATTAATAAAAGACAGTATAAAAGAAAAAAAATTTATAGCCTTAATCCGATAATTTCTTCATTTATTGCATAGGCTAGGCCTATTCTAATTTTGTACTTCATTTCAAGAATTTAGTCCAGGTTACTCATCAACCAAAGATATGTCACTAAAAATTGCATTAATGAGATGGTAAACAAATTGTTAAACCATACCTGACTTTACATCCTTAACAAGTAAATTTAAAGAGGGAACTGCGGGTTTGTTTAATCTGTGATAACTTCTCTGGCAAAGTTGTGGTAGTAGTTCATGTTGAAGATTTCTTTCGTAATCTTCTGTCCGGAAATGTACAGAACAAATCGAGGCATCCTTAACATTAATGCTATCACTTCTTTTACATGCATTAATCCATACTTTGGACATCTGCGGGTCTTTAGGGAACCTGTGAAAACAAATCCCTTTCTGTCTGGAACTATGAGTGCAACCAAACATGAAACACACCCATAATCGTGAAGTGCAACAATGCAACTGACGGAGTGACAACTTCGCCCAGTCGGTGTGCTCCTGTGACGTCACAGAGAGAGGGAAATTAGCGATCGATCCCTCGGTGAGCACACCTTATGTTTTCGCTGAGTCAGATCTAGGGTACTTATCCGCGGCGGCCTAGACTATAGCAATTGCGGTTTTTCTATGCAGTTTTACCTACTGAACAAGAATTTTAAGTAATATTTATTCGGACGACTGTAATTAACACCCAGGGTCCAGTACTAAACACGGCCAAAGGTAGATCTAGGGTACTTATCCGCGGCGGCCTAGACTATGGCAGTTGCGGCTTTTCTATGCAGTTTTCCCTACTGAACAAGAATTTTACGTAATATTTATTCGGACGACTGTAATTAACACCCAGGGCCAAGTACTAAACACGGCGAAATACATTGGACGCCCCAATCCCAAGTGGATGTGTTATCCGCGGTTACGTTCCTTGCAGTCCATGCGGAGTGCTTCTGTAGAAATACCGAATTCTGGGCAATAACTCCGCACGGACTGCAAGCCACTAGGGATTGGGGCGTTGAATGTATTTCCCTGTGTTTAGTACTGGCCCCTGGGGGTTAATTGCAGTTGACCTCTCAAAAATTACGTAAAGTCTTAATAAGCAACCCAAATAAAATAGGAAACTGTAATTTCGTAAGAAATACCCTCACCAAGTTATTATTTAGATCTACCATGGTGGTGAAATCGGTTCATCTGAATTTGTTTTACGGTTTGTTTACATCGTCCTGAATTACAATGTGGCGTCACTGGCGTTTCGGAAATTAGTTTAAAAACCACATTTGTTCGGGTGGAATTTTGTAAGCAAATCCAACGCTGCCCTTACCTTGTAAAACTGAAGAGCTGATGGCATGGATAGTATGTACCAGGTCTACCTACTGCAAAAATTTCTTAATGACTGACAAAAAACAGTCCCTTTAACATCACAGTAACCTTCTAGAGGAGAGACTTGACACAGAGTAACATAGGTATAGCCTTGTCAAATTCAATACGGTTTCCTTACCTGTGAAATATTATTTCATTTTCTCTTGATGAATCCCTGTGCCCATCTGTGTATTTGTACGTTGAGCAACGAGGTACCACTATGAAAGAAAAAAAAAAGTGGGACACCGTCCACCAACTTTTCTACAGTTCGAGAAATGTGAAGTTAACAGAACAATACTACTGCTTGTTCCCTCGTAACCTTGGTGTCTCCGAGACTCGAGCTTTGGTATTGCTCCCGTGTATGTTTTAATGAATAAAGTTCCTGTTGTTTAAAGAACTGAAGTCTCCTTCACCTCCCTAGGTACTATATGGTAGCAGAGCGTGGTGTGAGGGACTGCAGCGATCGTCTTGGAGATTGACTTTTACTACGAAAGATAAAAGAAAATGATGGGCAGCTAAAAGTTCCCGAACATCGGGGGAGCGGCGGGAGAGTGATCCGGAAGTTTGTGTCATGTTGATGAAGTAAGAGAGACTAAAGAAAATGTCGAACTAGATAACATTGGTACTTACTGGATGAAAATGTCAAATGACGAGTGCTTGGTAGAGGAAATAACCACATATGTAATAGAAGTTCCAAAGAGTCGTCATCATGAGCCTGAAGTTATAAACGCCAAAGAAAAAGAACTTGAAAATTTTGAGTATTATGAAGCATTTAAAGAAGTAAAAGATACAGGACAGGAGAAAATTGGTTCAAGGTGGGTCATAACTGAAAAAGAGAGACAAGATGGGCAGAAGACCAAAATAAAAGCAAGGTTAGTTGCTAGAGGATTCCAGGAAACGGAGAAACCAAAATCAGATTCCCCAACCGCCTTGAGAGAGTCTTTCAAGACTTTCATCGCAGTATCGGCTAATGAAGCATTTGAACTGGGGAGCGTCGACATTTCAGCAGCTTTCTTACAGGCCAAAAAACTGGATGTATTTGTTGAACCACCCAAAGATGTAAAAAAGGAAGGAACCATTTGGAAACTGAAAAAGCCAATCTATGGGCTTGAAGACGCAGGTAGGAAATTTTGGCTTGAAGTAGACAAGATTTTTAAAGCAAGAGGAATGAAAACATTCCTTGGAGATAACGCTTTCTACTACCTCCATGATGGCAGATCATTACTTGGTATGATTTTGTGTCATGTTGATGATTTTTCGATTTCAGGAAAGAGAGAATTTGTGGATATGATCAAGGATCTTTTAATTATATATTTTACGATTTCTAATGTGGAGTCATCCGAATTCAGATTTACAGGGATTGATATAGTTAAAACAAGAGAAGGAATAGAAGTAAGCATGGAGGATTATGCCCAATCTATTGAGGAAACCAAAGAAATAAGGAAAATTGGTAATGACGAACCTCTAACAAAAACCGAATATAAAGTTTTTCAGGAAGTATGCAGGAAAAATCGGGTGGTTGGCGGAAAATGTCCGACCCGACTTGGCTATTGTTGGATTGAACATGTCTATGAAAAATAAAGATGCTACGATTGGTGATCTAAAGAGAGTAAACAAAATAGTGAAGAAAATTAAATCAAGAGAAAGCAAAATAAAGTTCGGTAAAATAGGGAAGAAAGAAGACCTGAAAATTTATGGCCTCGGCGATGCGAGTTACAGATGTGACTCAAAGTCAATTGGGGTAACTTGATTTTAATGGGAAAAAAGAAAACTGATATAGTAGCTCCTATATATTGGAAAACAAAAACCATCAAACAAGTTTGCCATTCTGCCAAAGACGCCGAAACGAGGAACTTAACTAAATTAGTAGATGACAGTGTTTATTTAGCAAAAAGTGTTGAACAACTTATGTTTGGAGAAAAAGTCCCGGTAAAACTGTTCACGCACAGCAGACCAACGCTGGAAAGTATAACCTCATCAAAACAGGTAGAAAGAAAATTGTTAAGAAACGCAGTGGCAGACTTGAAGGAGAAACTAATTCATAAAGATGTAGAATCATATAGTTGGCTGAATACTAAAGACATGATAGCAGACATATTAACAAAGGAAAATAAAGAGAGTGGTGACATGTTGGATGTCTTAGTTAGAATGGCTTTAAATGAAGACAATCTTGTTCATTTAAAAAACGATGCGTTCAGGCTAGAAAATGTTAAAATTAAAGAGAAGGGAAACAGGTTTTAAATATATGTGTAATTTCTTTTGCAATTCTTAGATATTTATGCAATGGAATGTTGTACGTGATGTAGTCTATTATAGTTCTTTTTATTATGAAATGCTATTGTTTGTATTCATATTACAATGTACGTTTAGTTTTAGCTTGATAACGATTTTATATTTGTTACAATATTTTAACCATTTTATTATAGTCAGTAACTTAATTCTGTATAGATATCTGTTTGTTTAACGAAGTAAAAAAAAAAATGTGGTGAAATTATATCCTCGTCGTCTTCAGGAAGATAAGTACACTTAATTACATAGTATAACCAATACAGAATAGCAACGCTCGCCACTATTGGGATCCAAGAATGTCCCCTTAAATTCCCATGTGTACTCAGTGGACAGCCGCACATTATCCCAACATTAAGGCGGGAAAAAAACGGAGGGAAACTCTCGTCGCATTTGCGAAATGCAGGCGAAAAAATATCACGTAATTAAAAATAATTAATAATCATTAATTAGTAAATCACAAAATCTAAAGTAAAGTTAATGATAAAGAAATTAACACCTTTTCTTTTAATGGAAATGAAAATTAAATGTGTCATTTTATGACAAAAAAGGAGGACGGGGAATAACAGATAACAATACTATTGCTTGTTCCCTCGTAACCTTGGTGTCTCTGAGACTCGAGCTTTGGTATTGCTCCCGTGTATGTTTTAATTAATAAAGTTCCTGTTTGAAGAACTGACGTCTCCTTCACATCCCTGGGTACTATAGAAGTAACACTAGTGCCGACACTGCCCTGGCCTGGTGGCAGAACACCAAATTACTTATTTTATATACTATAAAATAACATTTCCAGTTAATATTGACCCAATGTAACATTACCTCGGGTGTAGAAACTTTGGCATTTATTTAGTTTTTATCTTTTAATTAAATGTATTATACAACGTGGCTCGTTTCGGCATAATGCATGTAAAGAAATTATTAATATGCTCCAGATACTGAATCTCCATAAAAAAAAAAAAAAAAAAAACTGTCCATCTTTTACTGATAGGTTGACCACAAGCCCGTAAATGTAGAACAGATTATCGAGTACCTGTTATTATATAATATGTAGCTAGATAGTTTACATTGCGTGTATATATATATATATATATATATATATATATATATACTATATATATATATATAGATATATATATATATATAAATATATATCTATATATATATATATATATATATATATTGGGCCAATTAGCACCACACGTACATAGATCAAACTATATGCTTGTGTGTGGGTTTGACAGCATAATTGTTATTTTCTAGCACTGCACTTATGCTTGCACGGACAAACAACAATGTTTTGTATGCTAGTCTAGTACTATTTTCTACTAACATTCTAATTTTTACGTACGAGAGAGAGAGAGAGGTTTATTTCTGTTGTCATTTATCTTTGGTAGAACGTTGGTTAACGGACCTAATCCGTTCCCGCAGGCCGTCCTTCAACCCACCTGCCCTTGAACCGAAGAATTCTTTCAATTATAAATAATGGGAATTTGTTTAAACCGCTCCGGACCACCAAAATATAACATCTAACTCAAATTTAACAAGCCTTGTGTACAGAAATCATGTAAGAAGCAAATAAACAAAACAGATAGATTAAATAAATGTAAATTTATTCTCAATCTGTAATTGGGAGAGTAGGTGGTGAGAAAGTCGAAAAGAAGTTATAATATTGTTCGGAAGGGGAGTCACCTTCCAAACGCTACATCGAGCTGCACGCATGGAGAGTGAACTTCTATCACCAGAAATACACATCTCTTACTCCTCAATGGAATGCCAGAGAATCGAACTCCCTGCCACCGAGGTGGCACGCCATCATACCAACCACGCCACTAAGGCACTCACCTACCTTTGAATTCATCAAACGACCAATGACTGTTGAGCCTTTTGAGTGCTACCTGTATTATCTCATTCAAGACAAACAACAACATTCATACAGAAATTAAATTTTGGTCACAGTTCCAGCTCCCTTTCGTTTAACTGATGGAAGCTGGATGAGCAGCCATTCAGTTTTGCACAATACAGAGAAACAACTTTTATTCCTTGTATACTTAGATTATGTTTTATGCTTAAGGCACAAAGCGTTCGGGCTGAAGACCTAGCTTTGTAGTATTTTATTTGCATATTTGCTATTTAATTGTTGTAGTGCAAGTATTTCCCGTATGGTAGTAGTGCCATTAGTGCACCTCACACAGTGCACTGTAGGCATTATTCAAGTTTCTTCTACAGTGTCCCATGGGCTCATAGGAGCAACCTTTTTGTTCCTTTTACTGTTTTATTTTAATAGTTTCATCATGAAAAATGTAGTCCTGAAATATGAAAATATGGTTAATTATTGAATATTTCTGTGAAAAATTCTGTGAATGTGAATTTTCCATGAATAACATGGATATATTTCCCACAGAAAATCCACGAATAGGTGGAGCTGGAAATCAAGAATAAGACTGTTTTCGTTTGTATAATTCTGTTGCTGAATTGAACCGAGTAGAGAATTTAGGTCAAAGGCCCAGCACTGGAACCTACGTTGTCATTTAGCGATGAAATGGAAATTCACAGTACCTAAAAGGTTTGAAAGGTGTAACAGGAGGAAAATCTCTCAGTTGCACTTTAAATCAATAATTAGGAGAGGGTGGAAAGTAAAATGGAGAGGAGAATATGAAAGGAGGTAAAAGAAAAGGAACGAAAGGGGTTGCAGCTAGGGGTCAAAGGCACGCAAAGAACCTTAAGTATTACCTACAGTGCACTGCAACCGCACTACCTACCTACAGGGACAATTCTATAAACAAAACTTCTTTTTGCACTATTCTAAATGCTCTCTCTCAACATACAATTTATTGCATGGTTCAGTAAACCATACAGTATTTATGGTGGTAGTAATTATTGGTGAAGAAGAGATTTCGGCTCCATTTCAAATTCCAACAGGTCTCTCATTTAGTAAAATCATTTCTGCAAGGTATTTCAAAACTTCAATTAATCCCTTCCATTTTGGTAAAGTAACATTTTAGGGGAAAATAATCTTTTTATGCATTAAAAATTTCCTTTCATTAATGAATTTTTATTTCTGTTATTCATAATGTGTCTAACAACTCGGGTGAACATATTTGTATAATAAAAATGATATTGTTATGATACAATAAAGTTTGTTCATACTTACCTGGCAGATATATATATAGCTGTATTTTCTGAAGTTCGACAGAATTTAAAAAACTTCCGACACACGCAGTGGTCGGCCAGGTGGTTAGTACCCATTCCCGCTGCTGGGAGGCGGGTATCAGGAACCATTCCCATTTTCTATTCATAATTTTTATTTCCACTGTCCCCTGAGGGGAGGTGGGTGGGTACGTTGAGTTTATATATAAATTCTGCCAGGTAGTTCATGAACAAACTTTATTGTATCATAACAATATCATTTTGTTCATGAAACTTACCTGTCAGATATATATATAGCTGAATCCCACCGTTGGAGGTGGGAAGGGACAGAATAGAAGGATTTTGGGAAACAAATGCATGCAGATGATTTACATCTTGGTTCCACCTGTTAGCATAGCCGACTTCGTGATTACTGTCACCCAAGTCTGCTTCTGCTTTACTAGAGTTGCCAGCGAGGTAGAGACCTATAAAGCTGGTGCACTCCAGATGATCTGTCAACGGGGGCGTGACCACAATGTGACTAGACCATATTGACCATACCATGAGGGCTAAGAAGTAAAATAAATATATATATATAAATATATATATCACCACCTGACCAACCTAGCCAAAGTTAAGGTGTGTTAACTAAGGCTTAAGAGTTAAGAAGTCGCCGTTGTCGGCGACTCAACAACTAAATTAAGAGCTCTTCCTAACCATTTTCTACAGGATAGGATGAGTGGTACTTCTTGCCCCCAAGATTGTGTCTGCAGACACGTATGGCCCTAGCAAGCAGCAGATCTCATATGCCATCTTCACATCTCGCAGGGAGTGTGAAGTGAACACAGAGTTGTTTCGCTAAAACATGGTACTCAGGATGTTACTGAGTGCCATGCTCTGTTGAAATGCTTCCAAGGCCTGCGCCTCACCTCGTGAGCATTCAGATAAAAAGATTTCAAATCTTTGTGCAAACACAATGAAGGAGCATTTTTGAAAGTTACTCTTAACACTAAAGCCAGGGTGTTCTTCGATATGGGCAAGTCTGGTCTTTTTCGGAACACTGCAGATTGCCGAATGACTTCGACTTTCTTGAGTTTTATGTAGATAAAACTTGAGAGACCTGACAGGGCACAGGACTCTCTCTGGCTCCTGCCCACTAACTTGTGCCATCCTTGCTTCCAAGCTCCTGGCCCAAGGACAAAACGGGTTTCCATTCTTAGGCCACCACGAAAGGCTTAGAGAGCACACCGCCTTGTGTTCTCTAAAGCCAAAACTTGTGACAATGCTTAAAATCTCACTAACCCTCTTTGTCGTATCTAGGGTGGTTAGAAGAAGGCCTTCCTGATCACATGCAAGAAGTTAACAGGTAGGAGAGGTTCGAATGCTTTGACATCAAGAACTTCAGACTACGTCTAAGTTCCATATTGAAAGCTTCGATCTGGACATGCACAGTCAGTCCGTCTGTACTAAAGTCAGGTGACCGACCAGTTGACCAGTCAGACGAATCAAGGACAGCAAGGCTGTACCCTGAAGACCATAAGGCACTATTCTTCGCTGAAGGATGAGTGTCTGGACTGCCTGGGCGATTCAATCTAAGCAAACCTTGGGGGTGTATCAACGCAACCCAACGTCGTCAGCGAATCAACTCCTGACTCGAGCTTCTGGTGCCAGGAGAAAGGAGCAAGGAGACAAAAAGGCGATTCAGTCCCGAAGGAAGAATGCCTGACAGTCCAACCTGTTCTCATGTTACACGATCATCGGGGGTGTATAAATGCAACCGACTTCGTCAACAAGAAACTCAGGGCTACTATATGTCGCCTGATCTCGCACGAGTGTCTGACTCCGAGAAACAGGCGAGACAAAAAGTAGATGGTGAGCGAGTTTCGAGATTCCACAGAACTCAAGGGATCGTGAAGGGCTTTGTTGTTTGACAGACGCAAATCTCTGAGCCCAAAAAGCCGTCAACAACATATTGAGTATTCTTTAATAGTTGTGACTGCCAGCTTATCCCATTCTTCAGACGGAAATGGAAGACGGTAATCTTATTCCTGTCAACATCTCGATAGTCTGAACGTTGTCAGACTCAGAGCGGAGAGGTTATAGGTACCTTTCGAGTTAGAGTAGACCGACTCTCTCGGAAAAGGTCCTTGGAAAGTGAACTAGGAAGGATTGTGACCTCTGTGAATCCAGGATCCTGAAGGCCAACATGGGGCGATCAGCGTCATTGTCGCTCCCTGTGACGTCATAAATCCTCATTACATTTCCTAAGCGATTGAAAAAGGGGAAAAGAGACTAAACATCCATCCCCGTTTAATATCATAGGATGGCGTTTAATGGTACCGATCCCGGATCGAGAAAAGGGAGCAGAGAAGAAGAAGCCTCTTCGTCCTCAACATATCGAAGAGAAGAATGAAAGGGCGTCCCTAAAGTCTCCACAACTCTCAACTTACTTCTAAAGAAAGATTCCACTTGGACGTCAAAAGTTGCTGCCGTCGATCGAGACGATTCGTACGGACTTTTGCAATCCTGTAACGAACCTCTAGAGGATCGTTACATTCTAACGCCTGTTGTTATAATAGGCTCTTTCTCGTAAACTCGAGCAGGGACCGAGAGAAGATACTTCTTAAGATATGAGAGAGCTGTGGAATATCAGAGTTGATGTGGACCACTGGTTCCAAAAACTCGTTTCGAGGACTGGAGGGACGACCGAATTGCATTTACTTCTTTCAGATTAAGATCCAGGACATCTGAAACACTATCCAGATGTCCGGCACCTTCTTTCTATCATGACGCACTGAGAGATGTTCAGAATAATTCCTAGATCTTGAATAATATTTCAGTTTCCGGTAGGAAAAAAACTGTGGTCTGAATTGCAGTCTATTCGGGGGAAACAAACTTCTTCAGGAAGGAAATGGTCCCCAGCAAGCTCATCCATTCCCTCCCCGAGTATGCTTACTTCCCTATAAGGCTGCGCTTTGCCTAAGCAGGAGAGCATATAAAAGTGCAATGTTGCGGTAGACTCGTAGTTCTATACCGTGCGGTAACGAGCACCGAAAGGATTAAGAGATAGCTCTGTTGAACATAGTAAGGCAAAACGAATGCAACGTTTATTCATTCACGTAAGAAATCCCCTCAATCTTAGGCTAAAGTCCGTGATTGTAGGACAGAGATACAGTTAGTCAGTCAATCCCGCAGGAGAGACGTAACCGCCAGCACAGATACGGTTAGTCAGTCAATCCCGCAGGAGAGAGAGACGTAACCTACCGCGCATGACAGCACACGATCTGTTACTGGCTCGGTTGGAAACTTGGTCCGGACAGTCAGACACAGCAGCAGCCAGCAGCTTACGAACGTCGTCTCTTAACTTTATGTCTGGGTTGCCAGCTACCCTATTCTACGAAGAAATAGGTCCGTTATTTTTTGAGCAAAAAGAGACTCTCAAGCTGGTATATTTAAGCGAAACAGAAAACGCTAAATATATAGATGCGTTTGTGTCGTCAGAACACTACCATACAACGGTAAAAGATAAATCGGAAACTCCTGGAAGGCTGCAGGGAGTAACGATTAAATGTCCTTAAAATTATATTTTTATTTTAAGATAAATTTTTAAATATACTTACCTGGCAGTTATATACATAGCTATTCTCTGACGTCGTGACGTCACGACAGACTTTTCGAAACTCGCGGCAATCGCCGACCATCGGTCAGG
Source organism: Macrobrachium nipponense (assembly GCF_015104395.2). Taxonomy (NCBI): domain Eukaryota; kingdom Metazoa; phylum Arthropoda; class Malacostraca; order Decapoda; family Palaemonidae; genus Macrobrachium; species Macrobrachium nipponense. The sequence goes on from NC_087202.1 coordinate 109,918,466, forward strand.
TGATCGTTACCTGTACGCCCTCTAGATAGTTACCTGGAAACCCCATATTTTCTCGCCCTCTAGTCTCTTGAGGGGAGGTGGGTGGGTTTCTAATTGTATATAACTGCCAGGTAAGTATATTTAAAAATTTATCTTAAAATAAAAATATCATTTTTAAATATGTAACTGACCTGGCAGTTATATACATAGCTGATTGACACCTTTGGAGGAGGGTCAGAGACAGCAACATCGTTGTAAGGTAACTACTTGATAGGTAACTAAAGATTCTTACCTGCTAAGGAAGCTGACTTGACGAGTACTGCCTCTTTAGTCTGCTCTCCTTAGGAGCTCCAGCTAAGGGATGTGACCTGTGCAGCTGATGAGCTCAAAGGGGTTTGTCGACGGGACGTGACCTCTATGCGACAAAACCACCTATGCCCTTGACATCAAGGGTCTAACATGTAGGATTAGAGGTATCAACTCTTCACCCAACACGAGCCAGTGGCTACGAACGGTCCAAGGGTTCTGCAGTCTTCATATTACCGTTTCTATTTGTTTCAGGTAAAAAGAAGAAAATACGGAGCTGCTCCTCCAGTATGTCGCGTCTAAAATGGCTTTAAGGGACTGATTCTTTCTAAACGCCATTTGACGTCGAGACTGCTCGCACTTCATGGGCCTTTACCTTTAAAGCCTTGTAAAGCGTTTCATTGCACTCCGTGTGAGCTTCTTGAATCACACTTCTAATAAAGAAGGCTAAAGCGTTCTTTGACATAGGCCTTTTTGGGATCTTTAACGGAACACCATAAGTTGTCAAAAGTCCCTCTAACGTCCTTGCACCTGTGCAAGATAACACTGTAATGCTCTTACCGGACAAAGAGTCCTTTCACGTTCCTGACCTGCAAAATCTCCAAGGCTGGGAATCGTAAAAGACCTAGGCCAAGGATTGGAAGGAGTTTCATTCTTGGCTAAGAAACCTAAAGTGGTTGAACAAACCGCTTTAGATCTACTAATTCCTACTCTTTTGTCCATAGCTTGAATCTCGCTTACTCTCCTTGCAGTAGCGAGAGCGACTAGAAAAGTGTCTTCCTGGTTAAATTCCTGAACGAGCTCTCCTGGATCGGCTCAAACTTGTCAGACATTAAAAACCTTAGTACTACGTCCAGATTCCATCCTGGTAGTTGTTCAGTCTTTTGTTTCGTAGTATCAAAAGATCTAATTAAGTCGTGAAGATCTTGATTGCTAGACAAGTCCAGTCCTCTATGTCTAAAGACTGATGCCAGCATGCTCCTGTATCCCTTAATTGTAGTAGTGGCTAGACCTACTTTAAGTTTTAAGTGAAGAAGGAAGTCTGCGATCTGGCTCACAGATGTGTGGACGAGGACACCTTCTTCTCCTTACACCAGTTTCTAAATATCTCACTTCGACTGGTAGACGTTGATGGTAGAAGCCCTTCTTGATCTGGCGATAGCTTTAGCTGCCTCTCGCGAAAAGCCTCTAGCTCTAAGGAGCTTTTCGACAGTCGAAAGGCAGTTAGCTGAAGAGCGCGGGTATTCCTGTGATACCGTTTGAAGTGGGGCTGTCTGAGCAGATCTGGAAGCAACGGAAGGGTTCTTGGAACTTCCACTAGCCACTGCAACATCTCTGCGAACCAGTTTCGCGTCGGCCAGTACGGGGCTATCAGGGTCATTCTGCTTCCTTCGGACTGCGCGAACTTCTTTAATACTTTGTGTATCACTTTGAAGGGAGGGAAGGCGTACAGATCCAGTCCTTCCCAGTTCATGATGGAACGCGTCTACTGCTACCGCTTGTGGATCCGGCAACCGGTGAGCAGAATGTCTGCATCCTCCTTGTCTTGTTGGTTGCAAACAAGTCTATGGAAGGTTGCCCCCATAACCTCCATAGTAATTCGCATACCTCTACTTGAGAGTCCATTCTGTTGGCAGGACCTGATTTCTCCGGCTCAAGAGGTCCGCTCTGACATTTAATTCTCCTTGTACAAATCTCGTTTGGAGGACGATATTTCTGTCCTTTGCCCATAGCAACAGATTCTTGGCTGTCTCGTTCAGAGAAAACGAGTGGGTGCCTCCTTATTTCCTGACATACGCTAGAGCAGTCACGTTGTCCATGCTTATTTCCACTACTTTGCCTGCCACACATTCCACGAATGCCTGAAGAGCTAGAAAGCCGCCATCAGCTCTTTCTTGTTGATATGCCAATTTCTTTCGGTTCGCTCCATCTTCCCGAAATTTCCCTGTTCCCCAGAGTCGCTCCCCAGCCTAGGTCTTGATGCGTCTGAGAACAGTATTAGCTGTGGATTCAATTGTTGAAGTGAAACTCCTTCTCCCAGCTTCGCTGGATCCAGCCACCAAATCAAGTCTTTCTTGACCTCTGCTGAAATTGGGAAGGTGTCTGAAAGCCTTTGTTCCTTCCTTTTCCAATTTCTGTTGAGGTAAAATTGCAGAGGTCTGAGATGCAGTCTTCCCAGTGAGACGAACTGTTTCGATCAAGGAAATGGTCCCCAAAAGACTCATCCATTCCCTCGCCGAACATTGTTGTCTCCCCAGGAATTCCTGCACCGATTCAGGCATCGGTCTTGTCTCTCCTGGGAGGGAGAAGCCCGAAAATCCTGAGAGTTCATCAGAACTCCTAAATAAATGATCGAGCGAGAGGGCTCCAGGTGAGACTTTTCCAGGTTCACCACTAGCCCTAGTTCCCGTACTAGGTTCAGGGTTATTTTCATATCCTCCAGACACGTGTTTCTTGGAGTTGGCCCTGAGAAGCCAATCGTCCAGATAAAGAGAAATGCGGATCCCCCCTTCGTGTAGCCATTTGGCTACATTCGCCATAATAGCTGAATATTTGTGGCGCTGTGCTGAGCCCGAAGCAAGAGCCCTGAACTGGAATACTCTTCCTTCGAATAAGAACCTGAGGTACTTCCGAGAGCTTGGGTGGATGGGGACATGAAATAAGCGTCCTGTAGGTCTAAATGAGACCATCCAATCTCCCGTCTCAACGCCGATAGCACTGATTGCGTTGTCTCCATCGTGAATTTCGTCTTCACGACGAAGGCGTTTAGAGCACTGACGTCCAGAACGGGTCTCCATCCTCCCGAGCTCTTGGGAAACCAAAAACAGTCGATTGTAGAACCCGGATTCCTCGTGGGGTGAAACAGGTTCTATCGCCTTTTTTAAGAGCATAAGCTCTACTTGTTCTTTTAACGCGAATCTCTTGCTGCTGTCCTTGTAATTCGCTGTTTAAAGTCGAGGGGATCTAAAAACTATGGGAGGTTTGGCGTAAAAAGGGATCTTGTAGCCTCCCTTAGTATCTGAAGGGTCCAGTTGTCCGCCCCTCTCTCTCTCCAGGCTTCCCAAAACAAAGAAAGCCTGGCTCCTATTTGTGTCTGAAGGACTGTCTGATCATGGCCTCCTTTTGGAAGGAAGCTTGCCACCTTTTCTGGAGGGCTTTCTAGAAGTTCCCTGACGTCCCTCGGGGCTGTTTTCCTCGAAAAACTGTTGTGGTTGTTTCTCCTCTCTCGCTCTCTTGGTCGCAAACGAAGAAGGCAAAACCCCACTGGCTGCCTTCGATATTAGGTCCTGTGTGGTCTTCTGAGTCAATGAAGTGGCAATATCTCTAATAATCTCCTGTGGAAAAAGAAATTTTGCAAAGGGGGCAAACAAAAGCTCTGCTCTTTGTACCTGTGTGACCCCTTTAGCTGTAAAGGAGCAGAGAAGGGACCTTTTCTTCACGATTCCTGCCGTGAAAATCGCTGCCACTTCATTAGTTCCGTCACGTAAAGCCTTGTCCATACAAGACATCACACTCAGAAGGTTAGAAATGTCCGTTGAATCCTTCTCTTCCACTTTCTTGGCAAGAGCACTCAGAGACCAATCTAGAAAGTTCAGGACCTCAAACACTCTAAACACGCCCTTCAGTGAATGATCGAACTCTTGCATCGACCACATCACCTTCGCTGCTGATAAGGCGTGTCTACGATTGGCATCGACGATACTGGAGAAGTCTGCCTGAGAGGAGGCAGGTACTCCCAGGCCCAGAACTTCCCCAGTCTCGTACCAAACGTTGGATTTCGAAGCCAATCTTGCAGGAGGAAAAACGAAAGCAGTTTTGCCTCGCTCCTCTTTCTTTTTCATCCAGTCGTTCATCTTCGCAAGCGCTTTCTTGGCCGAAATGGAAAGAACCATCTTAGTAAAGGCAGTCTTATTCTGGGTTCTTCCACAAACGAACTGAGACAGGGGAGAACGAGGTGCTGCGGGCTTGAAATCCGTTTCAAAAAGCTCTTGAAACAGAAGCATAAGAGTCTTATAGTCGGAAGGAGGAACTTGTTCTTTTGTCTCCTCTTCCGAAACTACCTCCAACATCTCCGAAGGTCTCTCTCTCTCTCGTTCCGCATCGGATGATGTATTTAAAGCCAAAGCCGGAGCGTCATTGGTCTCGATGCGTTCCTTGGCACCAGAAACCGCCGAGGCGTCATGCTTACGAGCGTCCTTCTCTCTCACGCGCGCTGGCGTCACGCTCTTTGCTCTTACGCGCGCTGGCGTCACGCTCGGAAGCGTCATGTCCGAGTAAATCGGAAGTGTCCTGGTTGTCTGTGTTCTTCTTGGCGTTGACGCTTCGCGAAGTCTTCATCACTCCCGGGGCGTCAGACTGACGCTTGGGTTCTTGCAGCTTTTCCATAAGTACAGACAGCTGCTGTTGCATATCTTGCAGCATATTCTTGGCTTCATTGTCTCTCGAGGGAGAGGGTAACTCGTCAGGTTCGCCCACACGAACCGCAGCCAGAGGAGTCGATCCTTCTAAGGCTTCCTGAGGACGCTTGGTAGGAAGCTTCCTAGGTAAATCCTCCCAAGTAGCAGGAGGAAGAGGAGCGTGCATCAAAAGCGCTGTCTTGCTCTGTTTAGCTGGTGAGGCTTCCGATGACGAAAACTTCTCCGGAGAACTCCAGTGACTGCAGCCCGGCAGTTGCTCATCTGATGAGGCCTCACAAACACGAGGTAATTTCCTCTTGAGAGGACGAGAGGAAGTAGAGTGTCGCCATCCTCGACGCGGGGAGACGTCATCGGATGACGAACCAAACACACTCGACGCGCCTTTTCTACGGCTGTCTGAAGCAACCTTGGAAGCGTCAGCAGGTTTGTTTGAGGGTACGCCCGACCGGATACTAGAGCCTCTCGCCTCCCTTAGACTTTCGACTTTACGTCTCCCATGGGTCCGGGAGCTTGTAAGAGGTCTGGGTCTAGGAGCGCGACAGGACCGATCGGACGCACCCTCCACTACACTGTCACTAACACTAAACTTATCACTCACACTGACTTTAGCACCTGCATTAAAGCACTTACGACAGTCCAAGTGCGATTGCCCTGCTCAGTAAGAGAGGCAATCTGTTGTCCCATTTTTTCAAGCACCGCTTGAATACCTGCAAAGGTTGAGTCATTTTCGCCCCCAACCGACTCGGAGACAGGTTTCGGGAGCTGATACTTCTACTAAATTACGCTCAGAAGGAGCAGGGGAAGGAACTAAGGGATTATCTACCACTTCCTGATTCGTTGATGAACGGGAAAGGGAACTCTTAGTTCTTCTAATTCTATCTCTCTCGAGCTTACGGACATACTTGTCCAACTCCTTCCATTCCTTATCATCCAAAATCAAGCACTCATCACATCTATTCTCAAAAGTGCAAATTCTACCCCTACAATTCACACAAAGTGTGTGGGGATCAAGAGAAGCTTTGGGAATTCTAACCCTACACCCCCCTTTACAGCAGACTCTATACACAACTCCCGAGTCCGACATTGTTAATTGAGTAATCCAAAAAACAAATCCAAAATCAATCCAAGTCAACAACAGCGAAAGCCAATAAAATACTTCACCCAACGATGAAATACTCTAGCGAGTACGAAAACCTATCGAGGAGCCCACAACAACGAAGTTGCCGGCTTGGGCGACAGAAAAAATATGGGGTTTCCAGGTAACTATCTAGAGGGCGTACAGGTAACGATCACCTGACCGATGGTGGGCGATTGCCGCGAGTTTCGAAAAGTCTGTCGTGACGTCACGACGTCAGAGAATATAGCTATGTATATAACTGCCAGGTCAGTTACATATTTAAAAATAATAGACAATAGACCTCTCAGTTGCCATCCGAAGAGGTAACTACAGCAAGCGTGTATGACTTGAACCAGTAGTAAAATAACGCAAGGCAAAATATTTTATTATATCACAATAAAGTTTGTTCATACTTACCTGGCAGACATATATATAGCTGAATTCGGAAATACAGCTACATACATATCTGACAGGCAAGTTTCATGAACAAAACTTAGAGAATCGAAGCAGACAGCTCAAGCTTCTTATGTTATTGGACATAAGCGTTCATTGACGTAGTCTACAAGTCTATTTCTTGTACGAGTCTGCGAATGACGAATGAGAGCTCTTCCGAATCTAGTCAATAAGAGCTTATTCGCTTACGCAATATCAAGTTAAAGAGATGTTTGTCAATGAGAACTAACCCATTTACGGGACAAAGAGATATTTTGTCAATGAGGGGATACCCACTTACTTGACAAAACGATAGTTATATTGGTCAATGGGGAAAGTCACTGAATTGACAACACGTAATCCAGGAAGTCGAGCATTTTATTTTTCCGATTCCCGTCTCAAACGAGAAAGGGGCAAGAATCCTGTTAAGAGACAGGGCTTACGGCAGGTAGAACGACGATGTTCAATTCGGCAGCGTAGTCCCGACTAGAAACTAACAATCTATCATCTGAAAAACCCTTTCAGATGGGCTAAAAAGCTTGCAAAATTATCCTGGGAAGAGGAAGAAACTCTCCAACCAGCTTCCTCTCCCGTATCACAACTAATGCCTGCTAAAGCTTAAAATTTATTGGCAGTATGGCAAAGGTGGCAAAGGAAGTCCTGTCTTGCGCTTTCCTGAAGAGCGTCCTTTTGATGAATGCCTTTGCATTGACTGCGGTAGAGAAAACGAGATCTTCCCTTGAGCTTTCCTTAACTCCATCCACCTTTGCGAAAAGCAATATAATATTGACAGAGACCTCGAATTCACGAAACCCGAGGTCTTGCTGGGTTTCGAAGACGAAGTTGTCTGTTCACTTTAAGCTTCCTCCGAAGCACTGCTTACTTCACATTCTTGAGGCTCAAATCTTAAACAAGAGCTTGAAGTTGAAGAGTTCAACAGAAACGTTCAGCCAGGAGACAAACCTGGTGTGCGCTGGCGCGCGCTCGGCGTCCATTTGCGAGGACGCTCGGCGTCCTGGCGCGCGCTCGGCGTCCACTGGCGAGGACGCTCGGCTTCCACTGGCGCGCGCCTGGCGTCCATCCGAGCGTCCCGTTCAAGCCGAGCGTCAAAAGAAGCGTGCGGAAAAGCGTCACGCTCCTGACAGGCGTCAAAACAGCGAGAGAACTGCCTTCTTTTCATATTTCTCGGTGGAAAGACGTACACTGATCAGGCGACGTTCGCCTTCTTACTTCTCACTGAAACGCATAACGAGAGAGTGACGGGGACGTGAAGCGTCCCTCTTCTATAAAGCTTCTATTTAGAGGGCGCGAGTCCTTCGAGATTCGTGCACGTGCACGATCTTCCGCAGCCTGGGAAACGTCAACAGGTCCTACCGAAGGGACGCCAGATCGATGTGGGTTCCCCGTAACCCTCCTTCGGCTTTCGACATGCCCTCTCCCTGGTCCTGGGAGTCCGACAGAGGTCCAGGCCTAGAGGCGTTATGGGGCGGATCTGACGTTCCCTCCTGACGAGAGAGAGGACGTGAAGCGTCCTCTTCTCTAAAGCTTCTTAGAGGGCGCGAGTCCTTCCGAGAGCTCCAACCCTTGCGCGGGGAGGACGTCTCGGAGGACGAGAAGCAATCCTTCAGGATTCGTGCACGTGCACGAACTTTGGCAGTCTGGGGATTTCATCAGAACTGCCGAAGGGCACGCCAGATCGGTGGGGGTTCCTCGTAACCCTCCTTCGGCTTTTGACATGCCCTCTCCCTGTGGTCCTGGGAGTCCGACAGATTTGTTTGTTTGTATGGTGTTTTTACGTTGCATGGAACCAGTGGTTATTCAGCAGCGGGACCAACGGCTTTACGTGACTTCCGAACCACGTCGAGAGTGAACTTCTATCACCAGAAATACACATCTCTCACTCCTCAATGGAATGGCCGAGAATCGAACCCGCGACCACCGAGGTGAGAAGCAAACACCAAACCGACAGAGGTCTAGACCTAGAGGCGTTATAAGGCCGATCTGACGCACCCTCCACTACACAAGGGGCACTGTCACTGCACTTAGCCACTTCACTATTGCTCTCTAAAGCAAGCACTTTCGATTCTAAGTTACGAATCGAAAGAGTCTAAGAGAAAAGGGCAATAACCTCTACAGACACTGTTTTAGGGCCCGAAGGTAACATTACAGGGTTAGGAGTAACAATAACAGAAGTAGCACTCTTCACAACACTGAAGGAGAGCGATCACCTCTCGCAGACATATTCATAACCCGTAGGCCATACTATAGGGTTAGGCAATGATTAATTGCGTACATACGAATCATACTTTTTCCTTACGGAATTAGACATGTTTACTGATTAATTGCGTACATACGAATCATACGTCTTCCTTACGGAATAGACAAAGTCTCACACTCCTTACATGACAAATCTCAACAAAGAAGCAAGACCCAAACCCCTCGTGCCTACCAAGTGCGGATCTACCGAAGCTTTCGGTAGCCACACCCTATCTTTGCAGACAACCCCCTCTGAAACTAGCCTAACTAGATTCAGATATCTTATGCAAAAATGAATCAAATTCAAATCAATTTAAGATAGCGTATGCCTAGCCACAAATCCAAGTAAATAAATCAAAAGACAATTAGGATACTTAGCAGCAATGAAGTTTCCAAAATCCTAAGACGGAGGTACTGAAAACAGGTGTTTTCAGCACCGGCGACAGAAAAATTATGAATAGAAAATGGGAATGGTTCCTGATACCCGCCTCCCAGCGGCGGGAATGGGTACTAACCACCTGGCCGACCACTGCGTGTGTCGGAAGTTTTTTAAATTCTGTCGGACTTCAGAAAATACAGCTATATATATATCTGACAGGTAAGTTTCATGAACAAATTAAGGTTTCACATATACTTATGAAACAATTACAAAGCTGTAAGCTTTCTTAACTGGCAGTAAAAAATTCAAACTACTTGGCAGTGGCGGCGCTGCCATCGCAAGTGTAGGTGATACAGGACCCGCCCACTTTCGGGAATACCCAGTACTGCTGAGCTACTACTGTCAATTCGTTGAGCCGCAACGTCCATCTGTGGGGAGGAGGGAGGGCTCTAATTATGTCATTGTTGTTAAGTACTTGTGAAACCTTATTTTATTATAAAAATAACATTTTCACATAAGTGACTTACCAAACAACTACAAAGCTGAATCCACGCCTTACCTGGTGAGAGAGCCAGCTGCAGTTGGATACTGCCTCTGGTCAGCACTCTCATCACTTGTAGGAGACGTGGCAGTGATGGCCAGGATCGTCCCTATTAATGGTGGGATTTTGTAATCATGGAGGTTCATCAATGGTTAACAAAAATCAAGTTTGCCCTTGCCCTGGGAGAAGACCAAACAACCAACCCACAGAACTATCACCTACAATAAAAATAGGAATAAACCACAACCCTAACCATAAAAACTGAAGGGTACTCAGGGTACATCATACCCCCAGGCTTCCCAAAAGCTCAGCAACATTAAATATTACAAGGAGAGGAGATAGTAGAGGGAAAGAGGTCCCCCTATGCTTCCTCTCCCAACACCATGCCAGCTGTAGACAATGGTCCCCACCTGTAACAATTTTCAAAAACAGACTATGTCTTTCAGGTAATGTGACAAAAACACAAATTTCGACCTCTACAACATCATTTGCAGGATGGAGGATAAAGACATATTACATATGTCTAAATGCTAAAGAAGTCGCCACTGCACGAATTTTGTGAGCCTTCACTTTCAATTCGTTAAAGAGCTTCATCTTTGACTTGTGCATGAACTTCCAAAATCAAGCTTCTCAGGAAGAACAAAATCACAATCTTTGAGAGAGGATGGGAGGGGTCTCTCACCAAACACCAGAGTTGATTCGAACTTCCTCGTAATGTCTCTGTCCTATGCAGATAGTATCTGATGGCTCTGACAGGACATAACATACGTTCCTCCTCTCCTGGTCCCACTATGTCTGTTAGGTTCTTTATCACAAAAGATTTGATGGGTCCTCGTTCTTCACTAGAAAACCTCTAATGTCAGAACACACTGCCTTACTCTGAGTGAACCCAACTTCCTTACTAATAGCCTGGATTTCACTACTTTACCTGTTGTAGCTAAGGCAACTAAAAACAGTCTTCTTCGTTAAATCCCTCAGAGACGAAGAATTTAAAGGCTCACACTGGCGATTGGAAATCCATCTTAAACCACATCTAAGTACAAATCCACCTCCCCAGGCTTCGCTACTTTTGAGGACTCAAGAGATTTAATGAGGTCACTGATATCCTGATCATTCGAGATGCCAAGGCCTCTATGCTTAAAAACTGAAGAAAGCATAGACCTATAACCTTTAATAGTAGAGGTGATAGCTTTCTTGAGTCCCTCAGAAATAACAGAAACTCTGCTGTTTCTGTTATAGAGGTCGCAGAAGAAGAGACATGACTTTGTCTGCACCACATCCTAAAAATTCTCCACTTCGACTGATAGAGTTTGGAAGAAGAGCTTCTTCTACATTTTGCAATAGCCACTGCCACTCCCCGCGATAAACCTTTTGCTCTGACAAGGCTCCTGACAGTCTGGATCAGGGCTAGAGCAGACAACCCTTGATGATACCTGTTGAAGTGGGGATGTTTGAAAAGACTTGGACCTTGTGGTATGAGCCTGGGGAGTCCACCAGGAGCTTGAGAAGATCTGGGGGAACCACTCTTCCTTGGGCCAAAATGGGGCCACGAGAGACATTGACACATTCTGATGTGACTGAAACTTGTTGACGGCTTCTCATATAAGACAGAAGGGGGGAAACGCACACATGTTGAGGCCCTTCCAGTCTAGATGCATTGCATCTGTTCTCCGCGCTAGTGGGTCTGGAACCAGAGAACAGAAAATCAGAAGATGATTTTTCCTTGAGGTGGCAAAGAGATCTACCGCTGGTTTCCCCCACAATCTCCACAAACCTTGGCAAACTCTCTCGTTTAGTCCATTCCATCGGAAGGACCTGGTTTGAGCGGCTCATCTCGTCTGCCAAGACGTTCATTCTTCCTTGGATGAACCTCAGAAAAAGAATGATCTTGTGATCGTTCGCCCAAAGAAGGAGGTCTTCTGCCACTCCGTTGAGAGAGAAAGAGTGTGTCCCTCCTTGTTTTCAGACATACAATAGCGCAGTGGTGTTGTCCACGTAAATCGCTGCCTTTCTTCCAGTAACTAGAGGAACGAAAACCTGTAAACCCAGAAAATCGCCTTTAACTCCTTCAAGTTTATGTGTAGGGTCTTCTCTTGTTCCGTACAAAAATCTGAGACTCCCCTGTCTCCTAAGAGAGCTCCCCATCCCATCCGATGCGTCTGAAAAGAAATCTAGGTGGGGTTCATTGTGACTAGGGAAAGTCCCTCCTGAAGTCTCTCCATCGAAAGCCACTAACGAAGATCTGACTTTATTTCTTTCATCAAAGAAAAAACAAACAAATGTGGTTGTGTCTTCCAATTTCAATTTGCCTTCAGAAAGAATTGGAGAAGACCTCATGTGGAGACAGCCTAAGGTTATGAAACTCCCCACTGATGCAAGGGTTCTGAGGAGACTCATCCAATCTAGAGCTGAACATGATGGGCGAACTAGAAATTGTTGTACTGCTCTTAAACACAACCATTTTCTTCGGGGAGAAAAAAGCCCAAAAAGCTAGAGTCCAGAATCATCCCTTAATAGGGAACCTTCTGAATCGAAGACAATTGGGATTTCTTGAGATTTATTTAGCTTCCCAGTTGCTGAGTCAGATTTAACGTCTTTTCTAAGTCCTTCACACACTGATGACTCAACATGGATCTCGTGAGCCAGTCGTCCAAATACAAGGCCGCATTGATCCCCATCAGGTGTAGTCATTTTCCCAGAGGAGGGAGGACACAGGTAAATACTTGGGAGCCATCGTTAGTCCAAAGCAGAGGGCTCTGAATTGAAAAACTCTCCCTTTGAAGACAAACCTCGGAAATCTCTTCGAATCTTGATGAATGGGGACATGAAAATAAGTGTCTTCATGTTGAGAGATACCATCCAGTTGCCCAGTTGGAGGGCTAACACCACCGACCGACTGGTTTCCATTAAAAATTTTGTCTTCTGAACATAGAGATTCAAGGCGCTTACATCTAGTACAGGCCTCCAGGCCCTCCATGCCTTAGGGACTACAAATAGTCCATTGTAAAAGCCTGGGGAGTTCTTGTCTATCACCTCTTCTATGGCCTGCTTTCTGACAAGCGCCTCTACCTCCTCGGCCAATGCCAAAGCTCTCTCTGATCCCTTTGAGTATAATGTCAAACAGATCAGCATATTGGACAGGGGAGGATCTTGAAAAAAAGGGATTGCATATCCTTCTCGAAGTATTTGTACTACCTACGGCTCTGCTCCTCTCTGACTTCATTCCTCCCAGAAGTAGTGGAGTCTCACTCCTATAGGTGTGTGAAGGACCTTCCCATTACTTTTCAGTCAACTTGAAGGGGGGCTTCTTTGTCGACTTAGCTGGCGCTTGCAAGTTAGTCCTCAGTCTGTTCTTAAGGGGATCGGCTGCCTAAAAAACCCCAAAAATATGAAACATATTCGATTTGCTGAAAAAAATTCTATGGCTTCGTAGAGCATTCAAGAATGTGTCCACAAAGTATTATGCTAAAATTCGCCTTAATTTTCTAGTTATGGCCTGAAATGTAACAATAACTTTATACCCACAAAACACCAGTAGCGCAAATGATTTAGTCTGGTATAGTTTTTGTGATATATGATACGAAAACTTCCTTTGAAATGAAATATATAATGTCAATAATAGCCTAATTGGTACCTTCTTAGTTATTCCTAGACAAGACAAAGCACGCATCATGAGTCATGAGGCTCAGCGCGTGGCCACAGGCCAACAGTTGCCTATAAAACTTGCACGTTATAAGGTCGCATTTTTTCCCGCTCGCTAGCCTTGACTGAACTCTGTGTTTTCTGCGGTGTTTTTAGTTTTTCACCATGCCTAAAAGGTCCAAGACTTCACTTCATGCCTCTAGAATGCGGAAAAGCCAATTAGATATGCCCATCGAAGAAGTAGAACATAGAATTCAAGAAACTAGTGCCATAGAGGGGAATGAAGCAACGACGGGAGAGAGAGAGGCCGTGCAGCAAATGGCGCACGGTATGATCTCTGCTGACCAGAGACCAACCACATCCACCCCTAATCGTCTCTTTATTCGTTCATCACTGCTAAAGGGCAATGATATTTTAGAAGAAGAAAGCAGTAGATCGGAAGCTGATATTATCAACGATAGTGAAAATAAAATGATAATAATAAGTGAAGCAAGACTTGAAAAATTACTTGAATCACAAATACCGAATTGTGGATGCAAAGTAATTCCGAGGATCCATTTGGCAAGGGATGGATTTGAGACACTAGTAAAAAAGATATGTCCTAAATGCAGAGGGAAAATTATTTCAGAACCCGCAAAATGCCCACCAATTTCTACAGAAGGAAGGAAGGCATCAATTTACAAAACCAATGTGGCAGTAATCTATCATTCTTTGTTGGAAGATTATGGATTCGCGGGACTGAAGAGATTACAAGGAACACTTGGTATAAAACAATGGAAATCGCAAGTATTCACGCCATCTTAGATATCTTTACGATAAAATGGATACATATTTAGATGAAACAAGGGAAAATCTTTGAAAATATAAGAACATACTACAGGAAATATATGGGAATTGTGCCTGATGAAAATGGAATACTCAATATTGACGTATCCTACGATGGGACATGGATGAAAAGAGGCCATGTTTCTAATGTAGGTATGGGAGTCATAATAGAAGTGTGCACAGGATATGTGATAGACTTTGAAGTGATGAACAAAGTTTGCAAAGCATGTGCCGCTAAAACGACTGAACTAAAAGAAATGAAAATAACAGAAGAAGATTTCACAACGTGGTGAGAACTCTTCATGATGAAGATTGTAATATAAACTATGAAGGTACATCAGGAGGGATGGAACAGAAGGCGCCATAAGGATATTTTCAAGGTCGCAAGATTTGGGATTCGCTACGCCACCTTTGTTGGAGATGGAGATTCCAGCGCTTATAATAGTGTTTTAGCAATGAACGGTGGAAATGGACCGTATGAAAATTTAAAAGTGGCGAAAGTAGAATGCATCAACCATGTAAAGAAAAGAATGACTAACAGAATGAAGAGACTAAGAGAAGATGAAAAAGAAGAGAGAGTAACAAGAACTGGAAAAAGAAGAAAATTTAGTGCTCTAAGTGCAAAGAATAAATTGTCGGATACAAACATTAGCATAATGACTAATTATTATGGCAGGGCAATCCACCGTAATATTGGTAAATCATGGATTGATATGAAGAAGGATATAATGGCATCATTCAACCATATATTCAGTTCCAAAGAAAATCAACGTCATGGACTTTGTCCAAAAGGGGAAGATTCTTGGTGCTATTTTCAGCGCAGCATAGCAATGGGTAAAGAAAGAGAGAAAATAGAGTTCAAGAGATCTTCAACAGTTATCAATTTAGATGCTGAGAGTGAAAGGAAAATAAAGGCTGTGTATGAAGCACTGTCTGAGAAAGAATTGCTTGAACGCTGTGTTCGCGGTCTTACACAAAACGTGAATGAAAGCTTTCATTCAAAAATTTGGAACAGAGCACACAAGACTAAGTTTGCTGGAGCACAAAGAGTAAAGTTTGTAGCACAAACAACTGTGCTTGACCATAACTTTGGATACAGAAACGCAACACTCTTCCAAGAATTTGGCATATCTTCTGCTCTACAATGAAGCCTAGAACTTGAAGATAAAGAAAGAAGAAGATTGAGTGCCAGAAAGAAGAAATTCCCAGAAAGAAAGAAAATACACAAGAAAATTCAAGAATATGAAGCCGGAGGATTTTAAATAACCACATAACCTGGCGACAATGAGTAGTGTAGGCAACTATGATACCCTAGAGTAATAGCTTATGACAAGATCAGACAAGGGGGGACCAGGAGACTAAAATTTATAATAATGTGTCTTAGGCACAAAGATAATCAATTAATTAATATTCCTATTCATAATAATTTTGCATTAATACTCAAAAATAAAAACTAAAACCATAAAATTAATGGTAACACAGTCTTTTACCTTTTTTTATGTACCTATAACTTTGAAGGCCTGTTTCTCAAAACATAAGTTTTTCACCTTCAAAATGTATCTCCTCCCTTAGTATTGAACCAATCTAAATGAAATTTCATATATAATAAGGGGAAACAGGGTAGATTAAATAAAAGCCAGGGATTTTCAATATTTTGAGTTTCTGATTTTTGGGAATTTTTTTCCTGTAAATTTTCTGGGAAAATTTCATAAAAAAAAAAAAATTCATATCTCGAAAAATAATTGAAAAATCAAAAATCCTCAGCTTTATATCAAAGGTCCATATGTGTTTTATATGTGGTTCAAATCTCATCCCTTAAAACCAAAAAGCAAAGGAGGAGATGCATTTTGAAAATGGCCATTTTTGGCCGAAAAATGCTCTGGCGTCACAAAACCTAAGGTCACTGAACAAAAATTTTTTCCCCAGAAGTTCCACACAATATCCTTTAACAAACCCCCTATATATCAACAACCTGTCATTAAAAAAGTCGGAAACCGGCCGATCCCCTTAATTCTGGTTTTACCCCCTCGAAATTGGTGCTTTTGAAGAGAAGATTTAGCTCCTGTAGCAGAAGGATCCTTCGGACGACTT
>NC_087202.1:109934951-109979951 GCF_015104395.2 Macrobrachium nipponense
CCTTCGGACGACTTGCTGACAATCAAAAGGTCATGGGTATATTTCTTCTCCAGATCTGACAATACCTGTTGAATAGTCTCTTCTGGGAACAGGTGGGACTTACTAATGAGAAAAAACATTAATGCTGACTTCTGATTAGTTGTTACTCTTTAGGACTCAAAAGAGCACCACAACTCCCTCTTTTTAAGCACTCCCATCGTAAACAGGACGGCTAGTTCACCCAACCCGTCTCTAACAGCTTTGTCCATGCAGGACAAGAAAATTAAGCCAGTTCATAGAAAACTCCTCTTCGAAAGACTGACACTTCTCTAATTTCCTGGCCAATGCTGTGATCGTCCAGTCCAAAAAACTATATACTTCAATCACCTTGAACAAGTTTCGAACCAGGTGATCAAAATCAGGGGTGGAAAACATTGCTTTTGCAGCCGCAAAAGCCGATATCTTCTGTTCGAGTCAACTCAACCCGAGAAATCCCCTTGAGAGGAGGCAGCGACCCCACGGAAGGAACTTCTCCAATCACGTAAAACCAATAAGTCTTGTTCTGCAGCTTAGAAGGGGGATAGGCGAATAAAGCTTTACCAGACTCCCACTTCTTTGCCAACCTCTCATTTGAATCCTTAAACATTTCCTTGGAGGACTGAAAAAGGACTAACTTCGGCAATCCTGAAGATACTACCTTCCTATCTATCACAAACATAGAAGGATGTGACGAAGGTGATGCTGGTTTAAAAAAGTCCGGATACATAGCAAGCAAAAACCTCAAGAGACTTGAGTAAGCTGAAAAAGATTTCCACTCCTGCTCCTCTTCCTCTTCCTCTGATATAACTGATGACAAACCATCTTCCTCTCCTTTACGGGCTGTCGCTTTCTTCAAGAAACCCATAAACTCTTGGAGTGGATGTCTGAAAGGACCAAATGATGACTCATCTCGAAGTCGGGGAGGTCGAACAGATCTTCTTAGAAGATGAGTGACTAGCAGGCAAAGCACTATGAGCCGCACGAGGCAAACGATTCAAAACTCCTTTCGATGAGCTACGAGGGGAGTCAACAGCACGAGAACACGAGTGCTGATCAGATTGTGTTAGCTCAGCAGTACTGAGTATTCCCAAAGGTGGCCGGGTCCTGTATCACCTACACTAACGATGGCAGCACTGCCGCCACCAAATAATTTGAATTTTTGACTGCCAGGTAAGGAAGCTTACAGCTTTGTAATTGTTTGATAAGTCACTTATGTGAAATTTGCCATTTATAATTTTACCCAATAAAAATAAAATAATCAAATGCACGTTTAAAAAAAATTAAATTTCCTATATCTACAGTTGCAAGAGCCAAAAAAAGTAATACAAACCAAGAAGGGTTAAAATAACAAAGAATCTCAATCTTATATTTATTTACACTTATTAATGAAATATCACATACAAAAAGTATAAATTTTCAACAGCAAATCCATTGCTGAATGTGTGATGGTGACTAAATTTGTCATTAAAACTGATTTCTACATCAGACTTTCCTTGCATAAGCAGTTTTAAGAAAAAATAACAAGCTTTTACAAAAATACTAAAGACAATAAAGTACATAAAACTGAGCCTCATTTCTTATGTATTAACATTTATATACATTACCGTACTACATGTAGTAACCAAAGAAAATAAGTTATATCTCGTGATTTTAAGAAGCATAGTTTTAAGGCTAGTGTGTTGGTCACAAGGTTTTATGTAAAAGCATCTGATTTTAAGCCTGAGTGCTATGAACAAAAATTTAAAACCATTCCTATTTTGTTCTCATAGAGGAAAGTATACTGTACCTTATAAACAAATTTACGACTATACTGCCCTAGCACTGTACACAAAATAAAATTGAAGAAAAACCACTAATTTACTCTATCAATAAATCTTTAAAATGAACTTTGGTTAGAGTTTGTGAAGTTTTCAAAAATGATAGCCAATAAAATCATTAGATTCATTCACTGCATAACTGGATGACACAACAACAAGTAATTACATCCACGAAACTGTATGAAATAACTGATACATATTCACCAAGAGCTGCCATTCTCTGGGCTACATATTTAACAGGATCTGTAAAAGAAAATGATCTGATATAACAAATATTCCATAATAAAAATACAATTCAAACAGTTAAGAGAAAGGGAAGCACAGAAGAGTTGCTCACAAAATTGAGCTTCAGCTCCATAACATCTGTATCACTATCATTTTGAAATCATTTTGATGATAAGCCACGTAATTTATTTTTAAAACTTAAAACTTTCCTATGGATGACCCAAATGAAATTTCACCTATTCATGATAACATCCATAAACATACCTAAATTTGTAAAAAATGTATCAATTTCAATTTTGAAACACTTGCAGACCATCATCAAGAGATGGATAAAAATCATAAATATCAAATGGTGAAAAATTGGCCAACGAGATCTTTTGTACCACAACCAGGGAAGTCACAAAACACTTACCTAATCATAATTCATACATTACGGCAATTAAAGAAGTCATGAAATCATGCCATTTTAATAAGATTCAATTCAGTGCAGGGCAGAAAAAACCTGTCACAGCTGAGAAATTGTGACAAAAGATCAGCAAGTCTATGTTATTAGGATGAAAGTGCTCCTGTCTATATTTTTAGCAGATGACTGCAGAAGATGACAATGTCAAAGGTCTACCAGAAGTGAGATATTCATGTATGAGATCTCCAAGAAGTAGAAATTCTTTTGGTGATCTATAACCCAGAGATAGATATCCTACTTAGAGAGTCTTCCTTAGGGAATGACAGCACCATCCAAATGAACTTATTGAGCCAAACATTTAACTGATTAACCAAAACTGAATATTAGTGATGACAACTTAGTTTGTATGTATGGAATGAATACTAGAAGACCTTGATTGGATCGAGACATGTATGCATGTGTCAAGTCTCCACTTTTGCTGAACATTTTCAAGAAGTGATGAGAGAACTTTACTGAAATGTCAACATAAGTACGTACATGCAAATTCGTGGCACATGAAAAAGGCCTATGAATGCAGTGTTAAGAGGCTGATGTTAGGTAATGATACAGTGTTAGTGAATTAAATTTGCAAAAACAGATACAATAACCTGAGTGTTTGTAATATAATAATTAAAAGGTAATGCCTGTATGAGTAGTGTGATCAATGATCATGGTAGTTGTCAAGATGGATAAACAAATGTCAAAATATATTTAATCATATAGGCCTTTGGGAGCAAATAAAATAGATGCTAGTAGGAACAAGCAAAACCGAGTCACAGAACAGGTCATCCAAGGAAGGCAGCAGGCTCTCTCAAAACCTGTAACAAACAAAGGGAGTGTCCACAGAAGCAAAGTTAAAATACATGAAATTACTTCAGGCCAAGTATCCTTTATGAATGTGAAGTATGGTTGTTCAAAGTATATCAGAAAAAAAAAAAATGTTCAGATAAACTGGTTTCACAGAAACTTGTGGAAAAAGAATGACTGAAAGAATTGGTATGAAGACAGGTTTGAAGGATTAGCATAAGTGAAAAGGTGAAACAAGTGTTTTGGGGTGATTTGGTTATGCAAACTGAATGTGGAAAGATATGTTGGTGTATATTACATAATTCATAGAGTTGTTATAAGGAGAGGGAGAGTGAGAAAGTTTTGGCTAGAAGGGGAGGAACATGCCAAATTGGAAGAGCTTAATACCAAAAGGTGTCAGTATGTAGAAAAGACAGGAGTAAATAACAATATGCGTGTATCTTCGTATGCTTCTTTTAGAGCTATCTGCGACAAGCAATTTCAAAGATATCTTGACGTGTGCCTGTACCCACATCAGTCTTTGTCTATCCTGAGTAGTCCCTGTTATGTCCAAGAACATAGTCACAGTCTGCAGTGATCACCCTTTCAAAAAATTAAAAGCTGCTGGAATTTCATGTCCTGTTTTCAACCTGATCCATCTCTACCATTCTAAAAACAAAGCAAATAGGAGCTCCACTTATGGGATGACATAGTCCAGCTACAAATCTTTTTCCAAGTTAAAGACAGTTTTGCCAGGCTTTAAAAACTGAGTTGTTGCAGTTACTTGGCATAATGTACAACAGCATAACATTAACACAATAACCAGCATTCACTTTTATTATGAACTGCTGAGAAGAATACAGCAATGCAAACAAAACAATGAAAAATTAACAACAGATGCAACAGTAATGCAAAGTGATGAAAGGAAAAATCCCCATAATTTGACAATCAATCATCCTTAGCAGGAAGAATGAAGCTATGGAAAGGGTGAAAAGCAAGAAGGGTTATATGGAGACAGTAGCAAGTGAAGCCATATTACTAATTAATTTAACATGACACCAACAAAAGAATTTGGATTTAAAAATTTGCTTATTACCAATCTGTAAAATTGCTGAAGCGTTCAAAATAATGTGTACTACACTCGAGTCTCTCAAATCATTAAAGTAGCGGTTTATACTGTCATATGAACACTGTCATTTTTAACATACTTAAAGCAATGATTTGAACTTTCATAAGAACTCATTTACATTACTGTTCTTATAAGTAAGAAGCTCAAGTTACCTACAGAATTTTCTTCAGAGCATGCCAAAGCCTTGTGAATACTTTATGGCTTTATATAAACGATCTTTCAGTTTTTCTTTACTGGAGTACTCAGGCAGGAGTAAAACATTAAAACACGTATGCGCTGTTGGTAATCTGCAACAGAAATGGAAATAATCTAGCTAGAGCATGAGTAAAATAATAGTTAATTTTATATTTAAGAGACATCAAAACCTATTATTTTTACTTACACCTATGCAAACATATAAGGTGGGTGAATCATAAGCAAAATACGTAGTAACTTGACTTAAGAGAAACATGGTTTTTAATAACCAAGACCTTCATGTTAGGTGGAGTGTCTAATCTAACTTTTCAAAGCTAACATTCCTCAATTCTGTCATATACCAGAGATATGTAACAATTACAGGGCTCCAAAGAAAGTCACATAAAAAAGTTAAATAGTATATGGAACAAAAATTTATAATGTGTAGTTACCAACATATGTACCTTATTGTATTTTTACCAATGTATATGCAAATATGAATTACACACCTACATTTATCCCCAAAAAATAAAAGAAGCACTTGGATGTGTAGCATTTTATTGTATTCAAGGCAAGTGCAGTACACTGGGCACAAAGTAATGAGTCCTATTCTAACCTACTAATATGTGGAACCTATCTCATTCTGATGACCTTTCAAACCTTGTTGTGACCAATGTCACCAAGACTATAACCCAAAGGTCTGCATAAAGCTTCATTAATGCTTGGATTTTCAAAAGGCAGGTGCACAGCTATACCATAATCCTTCTTCTTTTATCTGATTTTGCAACTAATAAGACAGGGTCAAGATCAAAAGGTGTTATCCTTCTAATCTAAGCATTCAATTTTGGTATGAAATTGCTTTCCATTGCAATCAAGATTTTTACAGGAGCTTTGATCATATAACCCTACCAAAACAAGTAACCAGATTTCCCTTCTCCTCCACAACATCCAGAGAGAGGAATGCCCAACTGCAACCATCTACTACTTCTACTCTGCTAACATCCAGGAAATTTAATACGATGCTTTAAAAAAAGAAAGTTTCAGAACCCTAACCCATAACTGATTGGTGGGAAACACATTAGAACGGAACTACTTAGATTTCCTAATTTCCTATAGCTTTGACTTATCTAGACTATCTTGTCTTTTGCACATTACCTTATCTTGGAACACAAAATATATGAAAAAATTAAAAACTAAAACTTAAAATAGTAAATCATGTTTCTCTGTAACCTTGGCAACTCAGTACAGATGTAAAAATAGACAATCTATCCTTTTTTTTTTTTGGTAAATTTTCTTTGATTTTCATCTACAGTGTTGTTTAAATTGCATTCAATTACAACTTCCAGCACTTTTCAAAGTTTTGTAATGAATTTTACGCAATAACTAGTTACTTAATACAAGGAAAAGTAGAGTACTGTACAGGTAAGACTGTAAGATCAATACTTTAACTTTACTTCAACTTTTATTACAACTGCCATAGTTTATTAAGTAATCTGATTGTTCCTATTTGTTGTGTATAATCAACTTCTTATATCTATTTCATTACATAAAATGTCTTCAGAAAATAGACAAAATACTACAATTTAGTCAAAATTTGAACTAGATTAAGCAGGAATCCAGAACAAGTGACTCCAGATTAGCACAGTCATACTGCTAAGAAAAAATGAAAGAGAACTCTCTTACCTGTCAGAGTCAGGTCCATGTCTTGCTATTACTAATTTTAATTTAGAAAGACCACCAACAGGAACCCTAGCAGAACCTGTCGTAAATTGAAGTAATTTTTTCTTGTCGTCTGTGCTCATTTCATGCACAAGCTCCCAAAATCCTTGTATTATTGATGTCTCACTACTATATCCACCATCATACTCTGTTGACTTCATTAGCTCCATGAAATCATAATGCTGAAATTTGAAAGGAGAATACTTTTACATGGGTAAAAATAGTTGTGAAGAGAATTAGGGTAAATCTACTCAAGAAGTGAGCTCTTGTGCAAATCTACAAATAAGATAAGACCAGGGGATTACTTTAGACTGAAGAAAAATCATGCACTGCATAAAAGACAGGATGATAATTAAAACAGAGCACCATTTAAGCAATACAACTGATATACAGTAGAGCCCCGGATTTCGACGATAATTCGTTCCAGAAGGAGGGTCGAAATTCAATAATTTCGAGATCTGAATCAAGTTTTCCTATAAGAAATAACTGAAAATGGATTAATCCGTTCCTGACCACTAGTTATTACCCTAACCTTGCCTTTTTATACAATACATTACATGTAAATTACAACTAAATAAGTTAAGAGTTAAATAAATATCATATTAAACATATATTTATAATTTTAAATGTATAACATACACTATAAAAGAAAACTGGCCTATTTCCAACCGATTGTTGACTGAGCACCATAGGCTACTGTAGTAAGTAGAATGTAGTTTAGTGGGTAGGCATAAAACGTGTTGTTAACATAATAAAGCATTGAAAAGCAAGTCTAATTATTACAGAAAATAATAAACTATTAAAATTAAACCCAATTTATATTTGTCATCAAAAACTTACGAAAAATTGCCTACATTAAGTCGGCAGGCTGTGGCATGAAAGGAGGTAAACAAACCATAGCGCAGCCCTGGTGGCTTATACTGATACTATGGTAGTGACCAAACCATATCATTGCTATAAGCCCAGAAACTTTTACATTCGGTATTAATTTAATGTAAATCTTATACGGAGTCGAATGTAATACTGTATGCAAAATCACTAAAATTATCTTCAGTAAATGCTATGATAGTAACGGTTTTGTGTTCATAAATACCCTTATAAAAAAAGGTGCGTCTTCTACGACGGCAAATTTTTGGCTAATATCAGGGCTGGTTACAAGCTTATTGGACTTTGAAAATAAATATGGTACATGGTACATGTATACGGACGTATAAGTAACAGAATCATTTTAATTTCTATAATTACTATACCATTACGTACCAGCATCTCTTTGAGTTTAATATCAGGCTAACCTCTTCTTTACGAGGACGCTTACAAACCAAGCATACAGATTGCATTCGTTACTGCGCACACATTACACTACCAAATCTCATACGTAAACATTGATGTATTTTTACAGTAGACATAAAAAAATAGTCTTAATCTTAATTTCTATAACTACTACGTATACCATAGTGGCTTCTCTGATTTAAGCTAAGGCTAACCTCCTCTTTAACAGCAAGCGTAATCAAACCTAATGATTGCGTTCGCTACCGAATCACACAAGTTACGTATGTAACAATGATTTCACTACCAAATCTCATACGCAAACATTGACGTATTTTTACTGCAGACATAAAAGAATCGTCTTAATTTCTATAACTACAACGTATACCATAGCGGCTTCTCTGATTTAAGCTAAGACTAACCTCCTCTTTAACAGCAAGCTTATCAAAGCTTAAAGATTGCGTTCGCTACCGAACCATATACGTCAAGTATGTAAGAGTGGTTTCACTACCAAATCTCATTCGTAAACATTGACGTATTTTTGCAGTAGGCATAAAAGAATCGTCTTAAATTCTATAACTGCTACGTATACCATAGCGGTTCCTCTGATTTAAGCTAGGGCTAACCTCCCCTTTACCAGCAAGCTTAACCAAGCTTAAAGATTGCGTTCGCTACCGATCCACACACGTTATGTATGTAACAGTGGTTTCACTGCCAAATCTCACACGTAAACATTGACTTATTTTTACAGTAGGCATAAAAGAATCGTCCTAATTTCTATAACTACTACATAGTATACCATAGCAACTTCTCTGATTTAAGCTAAGGCTAACCTCCTCTTTAGCAGCAAGCTTAACAAAGCTTAAAGATTGCGTTAGCTACCGACCCGCAAACGTTACGTATATAACAGTGGTTTCACTACCAAATCTCACACGTAAACATTGAAGTATTTTTACAGTAAACATAAAAGAATCTACTTAATTTCTATAATTACAATGTATACCATAGCGGCTTCTGAGCTAAGCTAAGGCTAACCTCTTCTGTACCGGCAAGCTTAAAAAGCTTAAATTGCGTTGCTACCAAACTGCACGTTACATACGTGACAGTGGTTTCACTACCAAATCTCACAGTAAACATTGACGTATTACAGTAGACATAAAAGAATCTTCTTAATTTCTTAATTACTATGCACATATATGCCATAGTGGCTTCTCTGATTTGAGCTATGGCTACCCTCTTCTTTACCAGCAAGCTTAACACAGCTTAAAGATTGCATTTGCTACTGAACCGCAGATGTAACCTACGTATGTAACATTGCCTTCACTCCAAACCTAACAATTAAATACGTACTGCATTTGCTACTGAAACACACGCCTCATGTGTGAGAATTGTTTTTAGACTATGTCTACGGCTAAAAAAGCAAGCAAGGGTGCTTGATTAAATATTTTTTTTTGCTCATCACTTTCATATAGGGGTGAGGATAGATGAAACTTAAAGTTTATTTTAGAGTCGGGAATGGTGGAAACATTTTGAAGAAGGAAAACACGAGATGCCATGTAAACACTTTTCCATTATTTCAGAGATTAACAATATCCAAATGTTTGAACATAGATAGCCAGCAGTAGTGTTTTTTTGTCTCATGATACACCTGGCAGCAATGAACAACCTCCACTACGGTTTGTTTTGCTCTAAATCCTTCAAAGCACATTCTTAGAGGTCTTTGTGTACTGTACCTCGTACTTTGCATTTAAGAAGGGGTAAAGAAGTGTAGGAGTTTTGAGGGAGAGAGGAAGCTTGAATTGGGCACTCAGTTCGTAGCACCGGCCCTGGACAACATTAACAGGATTACTGTCGTAGCCTACATACACAATTAATAAATACATGAAAAATGTGTGAAAATTACTTCAAATATAACATCTTGATATCTACTGAAAAATTAAAACTAAAAAAAAAGGAAAACGAACAAACCAGTCTCTACTCAAGAAGAAAAACATGCATGCTTATTACTGATCATTAACATGCCACTGAAACACCATTTTTATTTTTAACAGATCACATACACAATGAATAAATACTTGAAAATTGTGTGAAAATCACGTCAGACATAATTAAAATTTTGATAACTACTAAAAAAATAAAACTTAAAAAAGGAAAAAATCCAGACTACTCATGAAGAAAAAAATTATTACTGACCGTTAGTCATGCCACTGTGGGTATTTTTATATTCACAAAATTTAACATTCCTTAGTTGTGTTCAAACTTAGTAAACTCATTTGTTAGTGCTGCTTTTGAGGCAATTTCACTATGAAGATACATATATTCACTATAACTGTGTATGAAATTGGGGAATTTTCTGCATTTAGTTTAAAACTTCAGTGAAAATACATTCTAAAACTGTACTAGAACGTTAAGTATGATAGAATTTATGCTAAGCTCTAATTCTTGAGTCAAATTATGCTAAAAAGACATGAAATTATGCTACATTTGGTAACACTGGATGATGCTAACTAGCAGCGGCTGGCGGAAACAGTTTTGTTTACAAACATCATATTGGTCTGGGGGTTGGAATCCAGTTTTTTGGTTGAACACAGATACAAAGTTTATTGGAAATTTAGTGGCGAAATCCGATTATGTCGAGTTCTAATACTGTCGTGAGCCGGGGCTCTACTGTATATAGTTACAAATTTTAGGAGGCAAAAATTAAGTTAATTTCACTTTGCAATCAAATGACAAAATGTCGAATTACACATCACAAATTCCAATAACCTAGAAACTAAGTCGTAAAACACACCTTGACATATTACATCAGTTATAAATGATGGGCAATACATAGGATTTATGATGATAGTGATGTGTGATAAAAAAAAATTTTCTCTGATTGTTTTCTGTAAACCTTATTCAACTAAAAATCTGACAAAGAGACCATGTAATCTTTCTTGTTATGAAAAAGCACAATTCATGTTATGAATTATGAAGGAAAAAAATTCATGTCATGAAAAACCTTACTAATGAAATTATGTTGTCATACCTGAGATCCACAAACTAATAATTCCAGTTCTTCAGGCCTGAAGAGATTGGCTAAAGGGGAGTCATCTGTGACCATATTAAATCCTCGACGAAATGCACGAAACTGCCTCTCTACCATTTTGTTCAGCAAAAAATCTGCATAGAGCTCAACAAATTCCTGAAAATATGAAGCAATTACAAAATGTAAAATATAAGGAAGTCTATAGAAGAAAAATTAACCCTTCCACATACTGATGACTGATATACAGTGGGCCCCCTATTCGAGGATTTATCTCTGAACCATAACTACCCATTATTCGTGGGAAATTAGCCTATTCATGGTATTTTTCTGAGAAATATCCACAAACTCCTGAATGTTTTTATGAATTTCATCATAAAATGCACTTTTCGTGATAAAACTATTAAAAAACCAGGTATCAAAATTTTTAGTGAGTTTTACCTACCAAAATAGGTCGTTTTCAGCGTTTTCATAGTTGTTCCTACTATTCGCGGGTTATAACTATTCGCAGGTCAGGGGGGTCTGGTACACATCCCCCGTGAATATGGGAGACCACTGTAGACTTCATCCAAATTAAAGTCCTTCATAATTTTATGACAAAAAAATAGCAGACAAAATGACAATCATCTTGATACCTTTTATACATACCGTATATACTCGCATATCATGCGACTTTTGAAACCTAATTTTGAAGCTAATTTTAAAGGGGTCGCATCATACACGCGGTATAAAATTAGCGCACCGTCTATGCTTTCCCAAATCGGCAGATTGCGATAGTTACTACCGGAGGAAAACAGTAGATCTTTTAAAAAGTTATGCTTTACTTGTACTTCACTATATTCAATAATATTGTGTGCATTCTCATATTACAAAAGAGCGATCGTGCGCCATTTGCATTATTTTGGTTTATACAGCATGTTTAACTGTTCTAGACTAACCATCTATAATTTCCAAATCAGTTGATTAAGGCACAATACCGAAGGAATTTTTACTTTTTGTTTTACTCGGTAAAAGAAACATTTGTTACTTGAACTATTATTTTTATTTTAGGATACGCAGTTAAGTGAAAATTTATTAAAATAAAAAAAAAAGGCATAAAATTAATAAACTAAAATCCTCCAAAGTCGCTCTCCGTGTCCGTATCATCAAATACTGCTCTGAATTCTTCGCCATCAAGGCAGTCATATTCGTCATCTTCCAGATCTTTGATCATTTCATCTTCATATGGAAGGTATAGTCTTGTCACCGTGGCGAGCTCTCTGGCGTGGCTTTTAAAGATCTGCCCTTATGGTAATTTTACAATAACAACAACTGCCCGTGTTTGACAGACCTTTGAATGTCCTTGAGACAAACCCCGAGGCTATAATTATAAGATTATAAGGGGTTTTCATTCCCAGGTACTTTAATCTCCTTCCTATTTGGCCCTGCTCTCTCTCTCTCTCTCTCTCTCTCTCTCTCTCTCTCTCTCTCTCTCTCTCTCTCTCTCTCTTATTTTGTATACGAATGCCCTTTCTCGGCTGTGAGATGACCAGGAATAACTTGTAGTCGGTGTCAAAGTCACTCCACACTTCAGTCAGGTCAAAACTTTGCCATATCGCATTCAAGCAATATTCAGTCATTGTTTCCTATCTATTATTTTGTCAGAGAGAGAGAGAGAGAGAGAGAGAGAGAGAGAGAGAGAGAGAGAGAGAGAGAGAGAGAATCTGTTTGTATACGATTGTTTATTTTCTCACTCGTCAAACTTACTCCGTTATGCTTAATTCATATTTCCTTGCTCACCAATTTATTCTATACCTACGATATTAAGAAATCAAGATATGTGTAGAAGGGAGAACTGCCTCCAGACTATACAGTCAGTATGGATTTAAACGCACGTGGAACTGGTTGAAATATTCGCAACAGCACCAAAATGAGATGCTGTGGTGATAGAAAATCTGACTCCGTTTCTTGTTATTACATAAAAAAATTTTATCAATCGTGAACTTACGTAATTTATTCAGAATTCTGCATAACGGAAAAGATAATATTTGATATCTGTAATGGGAGAAATGGTTTTATCTCTGTTGTTATAAATTTGGCAGATATGCGATCAAACACGTGGGAGGACCAAAACAGCCAGCCAGAGAGCTCAGCTCATTTTGTAAATACTATTGTTTGGTGTGCTGGGCTTACCCGATTCATTTGGGTGTGCGCTGCAGCTGCTGCTACTGCTACTCAGATAATCGCATTTTTCTTACTAATCCCAAGAGTTGACCATGGAAAATCCCAAGATTAACCAAAAATCCCAAGATAATAAAATAACTGACATATGCCAAGCCGTGGAGTCCTAAATATTTACTCTGTCTGTCTATCAGGAAAAGATACTGATAAATTGAATTGGCGGTATCTTTTCTGAGAGAGAGAGAGAGAGAGAGAGAGAGAGAGAGAGAGAGAGAGAGAGAGAGAGAGAGAGAGAGAGTATATTGCAGTGTGTCATGCTTGTTAAAAATGTGCAGTATGGGTAATTCATATCTGGAAGAAGAAAAAAATATGAATTTTGTTGCTGTCAGTCGCATGGACTAAGTTTACAAAGAGCAGGGAACAAATCTTGACATTCCTCGAGAGATTAAAGAGATGAACCAAGGCCATCTAGGATGAACACTCTCCCCTCTCAACTATACTGTAAGTGTTAACTTGAGTCTCTGAAACCAATAGGTATTAGCACACGCGCAACTTGTGTGTGTGTGTGTGTGTATGGGCATACTGTTTAAAAAAATGTGCTGTACCTACAGGTAATAAATACCTACATCTTGGAAAATAAAACAGACAAACAAATTTTGTTGTTGTTAGTCGCCGGGGATATAAAGGGTGTGACCAGCAGACAGAAAGATTAACATTTTTCCAGAGATTAAAGAGCTGAATTTTGTTTTGAAGCTGTCAACCGCGTTTGTAAATAGGTATCATCTTCTAAAGAAATTGTTTTTCTTTTCTTTTTGCGGAAGAATCTTCAAACCATTTTGCATTCAAAGTAATGAGAAGCAATCATTCTATTCTTCATGTAATCAGTAAAATACTTACACTAATAAAAACTAAAACTACGTATTGTATGCAAAACACACACATCATCGTTAGCTTCGCGTGTGTAAACGTTCATTCTAAGAAATTCACAGAGTAGTATAACTAACACCTGATTGGTTGGTTGGTAACCATGGAGATCGGTTATCCAATGACTGCCCTCTGCTTCTGTTCTATTTATAGACATATGCCGTGGATGGCACTAGTTTTGAACGTTACCACGTTCGTGATTTTCTGACTGCTGACGGCAAAAATTACTCAATACTTTTCTTTATATAATTATTTCTTCGTGAAAACACTAATATAATATGATCATTTTAACTTTAATGTATAGTATTATGAAAAATACCAGTGTCGTAGCGATGCGTCATCAATATAGTGGTATGAAAATACAACATGGTGTTGTAGCGATACGTAATCACGAAGTACAAATCCTTTTCCCGGACCATCCTCAAAATTTTACGACTTTTCAACTTCAAGATCGATATGGTGAAATATATTATATAGTCATACTTATTGTTAAAATTCACAAGTTGAACTGAAAAACATTATTATATTTTGAGTCATGTACATATATTTTTTGCGTTTTACGGAATGTTTGTTTTGAAAATAATAGCTATTAGTGAACATATGATATTAATTGTCCCAATATTTTGTTATAGGTGATCTTAGTTCTCACATTCATTTAACAGTATTATATTAATATTTATTTAAATAAACTGTAATTAATGAATAACAATAATGAAAAACATAAAGGGAAAAAATGCTTTTGCTGCAGTAGTGATGTTTGTTTGATTATGCATCTGACCTCACATTTCCGAAATCTGAAAAATTCCAAAAACCGAAACATCGGAATGTGTGTGTACTGCACATTTTTTTAAACGCGCACACAATGTCTACACATTTACTGATACCCGTTGGTGAAAGACTCAAATTACAGTATTTATTCCTGAGAGAGAGAGAGAGAGAGAGAGAGAGAGAGAGAATGATTTAGGACTCAAAGGCGTGTTATTTTTACAATTATTTTATTATCTTGGGATTCTTTTTTAATCTTGAGCTTATCTATTCAATTCTCGAGATTAGTAAGAAAATTACCGTAACTTTACTAGCAGCAGCACACATCTGAATGACTCGGCCATTAGCATGCTAAACCACCAACCTTATGAACTGACGCTCTCGGAAAAGGAACTCGCATGATACATGAGATACATGACAAAACCACTGTTTATTGGTGAAAATTTGGGGGTCGCATGATATGCGAGATCGCACGTTACTCGAGTATATACGGTATGTAACATGTGTTTATTTGTTTTGTTTAGTTTTTGAATTATATTCTATAATTACATTATCATTTTGTCTGAGAGAGAGATTTTTTTGTACATATGTAACTAGTATGTTTCCGTTTGTATAGTTTTAGATCTTTATTCTAAAACTACATCACTTATCTTTTTACCAAGATATGAGGGAGAGAGAGAGAGGAAATATTTACATTTTTAGGCTTTTTGTTTTCTTCAGTATAGTTTTAGACTTTGATTCAACAATACATTAATCTTTTTTATGAGAGAGAGAGAGAGAGAGACCTTACCTTACCTTACAGACCTTACATCTTGTTCGGGTTGCCCCAGGTCCCTCAGTGTGAGGCACCTCTAATGTCTACCAGAGAGTTGCTAGTACATCTTCCGGTATATTTTGCATCTTCCAATCTTGGATGGTCTGGGATGCAGTTTAGATATTTGTCGAGCTTATTCTTAAACACATCTACGCTCACTCCTGATATATTCCTCAGATGAGCTGGCAACGCATTGAATAGACGCTGCATTATCGATGCTGGTGCGTAGTGGATTAATGTCCTGTGTGCTTTCCTTATTTTTCCTGGTATAGTTTTGGGCACTATTAATCTACCTCTGCTTGCTCTTTCTGATATTTTTAGTTCCATGATATTTTCTGCTATTCCTTCTATCTGTTTCCATGCCTGAATTATCATGTAGCGTTCTCTTCTCCTTTCTAGACTATATAATTTTAAGAATTGTAGCCTTTCCCAGTAGTCTAGGTCCTTAACTTCTTCTATTCTAGCTGTAAAGGACCTTTGTACACACTCTATTTGTGCAATATCCTTTTGATAGTGTGGGTACCATATCATATTGCAATATTCAAGTGGACTACGAACATATGTTTTATAAAGCATAATCATGTGTTCAGCTTTTCTTGTTTTGAAGTGCCGTAACAACATTCCATTTTTGCTTTACATTTTGCCAACAGAGTTGCTATTTGATCATTGCATAACATGTTCCTATTCATCATCACACCAAGGTCTTTAACTGCTTCCTTATTTGTGATGGTCTCATTATTAGGTCCCTTATATGCATATAGCTTTCTTTCTGTGTCTCCATAATTTATTGATTCAAATTTATCAGAGTTAAATACCATCCTATTTACCTCTGCCCAATCATATACTTTGTTAAGGTCTCTTTGTAGAGCGTTCCTATCTTCATCACAAGTAATTTCTCTACTTATTCTTGTGTCATCTGCGAAACTACTCACTACCGAATCCTTCACATTATTGTCTATGTCTTCAATCATAATAACAAACAGTATTGCAGCTAACACCGTACCTTGCGGCACACCGGATATTACCTTGACTTCATCCGATTTCTCGTCGTTTGCAATAACTATCTGTTTTCTGTTGTGTAAAAATTCTTTTAACCATCTTCCTACTTTATCCACGATATTGTGTTTTCTAATTTTCTTCTGCTAATATATTATGGTCTACTTTATCAAAAGCTTTTGCAAAGTCTAAATAAATCACATCTGTTTCATTTCCGCTTTTCATATTTTTGAATATGTTCTCACGGTGGACTAACAGTTGGGTTTGTGTACTTTTTCCGGGTACGAAACCATGTTGTCCTTTATTAAACAAATTATTTTTTATTAATGTTTCATAATATTTTTCTTCATTACCCTTTCATACACTTTCATAATATGTGATGTTAGACTCACAGGCCTATAATTACTTGCCTCTAGTCTTGATCCACTTTTGAAAGTAGGGGTAATATATGCTAATTTGTGCTCATCATAATCTTGCCTGTATCTACACTTTGTCTTAATAATATTGCAAGTGGCTTTGCGATAGAATGAACTACTTTCTTTAACAAAATAGCAGGAATTCCATCAGGCCCTGCAGCAGCTCCATTTTTAATTTCATTAATAGCCTGCACAATATCAGCTTCATTAATATCTATGTCAGCTAAATATTCACTATTTTCATCCCTTACTTCTATATCATTATCTTCATTATCTATTCTAGGGGTGAATTCTCTCTATCGTTCTGCAGTATGTTGCAAATTTCCTTTTTTTCATTCGTTAATCTCCTTCAATTCTCAGAGGGCCTATTTCTATTCTTCTTTTATTCATCTTCTTCGCATATGAGTATAATAGCTTGGGGTTTTGCTTGATATTTAATAGGGTTTTTTCTTCCAAGTCCCGTTTTTCATTTTCTTTTGATTGTATAATCTTTTGTTCTGCATTTTCTATCTTACTTTTTAGTTCTATAACTTTCCATGCATTTTTTCTTTTGCAAGACCTTTTTTCCACTTTCTGATTTTCTGGAACAAGATCCTTCTGTCTCTTGGTATGCATGAATGATGTTTACTTTTCTTCTTCGGTATATATTTTTCCACTATTTTCTCCAATATTTTATATAATATCTCCGTATTTACCCTTATGTCACTCACTGTAACGAAAATGTTATCCCAATCTTTGTTTAATTCTTCATTAATTTCTGACCATTTTATATTTTTACTGTAGAAGTTGTATTTTCCATATCCTTCCCACTTTTTCATTTCTTGCTTATCTCTATTTTCACTTGCTTTGGAATGAACTGTTAATTCTATGACATTATGGTCTGAAATATTTGCATTATAAACTATTATTTCTTTAACATAATTCATCTCGTTCACAAATACTAGGTCTAAAGTATTTTCCTTTCTTGTTGGCAGGTGATTTATTTGTTGAATGTTGTAGTTCTAGTAGCATATCTAATAGCTTTTCAAATTGCCTCTTATCTTCTGCACTACTATTACTCTCTTTTTTATATGTATAAGTACATCCACAATCTCCTATTCGTTCTTTCCATTCTACGAAGGAAAGTTGAAGTCACCAGATAGGAGAAATAGTCCCAGTCCTTGTGATTTCTACATATATCATCCAATTTTTCAATTATTAAGTCAAACTCTTTAGTATTAGGAGGTCTATATATTACTATGTTCATCAATTTTTCAGATTCAAATTCTACCGCTATTAGTTCACATTCTGAGTTACTATATTTCTCATATATTTTTCCTTGTTTTTTGTCTTTCCCATATATTGCGGTTCCCCCTTGATTTCTATTTTTTCTATCTGATCTATAAGTTTGGAACCCTTTTATTTGATCATCATTCCCAGTCTCTTGGGAATACCAGGTTTCACTTATATTCATTATATCTATTTCTTTTCATTTTGGGTTAGTTCTTCTAAGTACTCTATTTTTCTTTTTGAGTTACTCGTAACTAAACCCTGCGCATTCATCACTATGATGGTTTTGCGTGTTTTCTCCTTCATTTAATACTGGTAGTAATAAGGATTTTCCCATGTCTCTTTCCTGTTCTGGTATGTTGTTCTTTTTTTCATTTCCAGAAATTCTGACATTAAAAAATCCAACTTTTGTTCCATAATATTTGATCTTCCTTCATCATAATTATTCATTTTGTGTCTGAATCTGCCAATTTTTCTCCACCGTTTCTGCAATATCCTCTTGCATAATAAATACAGTTATTATCTCTTGAGTAGAATTTCGGAGCTGATGCTTTGAAATTTTTTGCTGACAACCTCTGCATATCTCATTGGTGGTTTGCTTTTCTCTTTTACCTGATATTCTTGATTTCTCTCTTTATTTGTTTCTTTCTTATTTTGGATTTTATTACTTGGTTTGTTATTTATTTGATTATGATTCATGGCTACAGGGTGCATATATTTGTTTCATTTTTTTGTCGAAAACATTACATCCTTTTCTTCTTTTTAGGTTTTTACATATTTTTGGATGCAGATCTCTGCAATCATCCCCATATCCATCTAAGTATGCACATTTACCATATATTTCATAGTTTTGACATATCTTAGGATGTTTGTAGTAACATCTTTCTCCAAATCTGCAATTCCCTCTTTTCAAAAGGTTGCAGATTTTGTCTTTCTTGTCTATTTTTTTCCTCTTTCCCGTCATTGTATAGATCTGGGTAGAGCCTCTTCGGATTGCTTTTCTGTTGTCATATCGTAAATTTTATTTCTTTCTTCGTAGGTATGTGCTGCTTTATTGCCTCATATGTAGTATCAATGAGTATCTCTGCATCCATACTTTTATCTTGTTCTTTGTTTTCCTTATTTTTTTCTGTCATTTCATTTTTGTTTACTTCTCTTCCGTTTTCCTCTTCTTCTTTTTCTTCTTCTTCTTCTCTTCCTCTTCTTCTTCATCCTCAACTATTTGTACATTCAATCTTGATTTAATAACATTGTCTATCCATGATAGACATGTGAACAAAAAATTCTTGTATCTTTTCTCAAATCTTGTATTACCTCAGCACACTGTGGATGGGTCGGAATGTTGCATGCAGCACATTTTCTGATTAGGTTTTGTGGATTGACTATGCTATACCAAACCTTACACAGTTTGCATGCTTTGGCATTCTTTTTCCTAATGCATCAATTAGGATATTCACAAGATTCACCTTATTCATTTTCTTTGTCGGAATATGTTGGTTTATGTATATTTTCTTTATGAGTCTCTTGACCACTTGGATTTTATTTGGAACTTCTTCAATTATTTTCAAGATGTTTTTCATTAGATTTGTTCCAGTTTGAAGGATTATATCCTTCTAATATATCTATGAATGCTTTTGTATCTTTTTGGTTAGGACTGTTGCTGATTTCATAGATGAGAAATGCCAGTTCCCTTCCTGCTACCTCATCGTATTGCGAATCTGCTAGACACGCCAAATTACGCCACCTCTTCCCGCAGTTGGAACTTACTGCCATCTTGTTCTGATTTATAGTATTACACTTGATAAACTAACTTAGAAGACGCTTTATCCTACTATTTTCACACTAATCTTATCACCGATAGTTCACGAACACTTTTAGATATTTCTCAAATTCTAGTCGTATGTTAAACTTGTGATATCTGTTGATTAATCTGACTTCACGCGGGTACGACTCACCAAGCAAGATGGCTACTTACGGGAGAGAGAGAGAGAGAGAGAGAGAGAGAGAGAGAGAGAGAGAGAGAGAGAGAGAGAGAGAGAGAGACTGCAATGGATAACAAATAAAGTGTTACAAATAGTTTTATTTTAATTACATGGTTTGGAGGGGTTGCATAATTTTACCATACGTGCCTTGCAAATTATAGACACCATCCAAGTTATGAACATTCAAGTTATGTACATCACAGATACAGACAGACAAGGTTACACGTTAAAATATGGTCTGCGTGCCAATTCTGCTAGTATAAAACTTTTTACAGATTATGACATGGTACTTGTGATTAACTACCATGTATTTTTCTTACAACCACAAAATACTTGTCCATACTCGTAAAATATTTCTACTTATTTCTATCTTTCCGTTTTAACTTGTTCTCTGATAAATGGGATCAAACAAAACGAAATCAGTGGTTATCAATGAACACCAGAAGAGTAGCAGGAGGCGAGGATAGATGTCCTCCCCTCAGACTGTCTTTCCATTACAAAAAAAGTTGCCATTTACCGCTAAGTTAGCTCATAGTTTTGCCAAAAAATGTTCTTACAATTTGTATAAGAGTGAAACATGAGGAGTGAACTTGATCAGTGCGGCATCAGCCTTGAACAAGCCTTGAAGGTGGTGTGATATGGGATGCAGGCGACTGAGATATGCTGTTGGTGATGCTTAACAGGATAAGCACAGTACATTACAGTACAGGATAAGTATAGTTCTCAGCATTTGCAGATTTCTCTATGGACCATATTACCCATTATTCACAGGGAATTTGCATATACAACTGTATTTTTCTATGAGAAATATCCAAAAATGCCTGCTTTTTTGTTACTTTCATCATAAAAAACACTTTTTTGATAAAACTTTAAAAAACCAGGTATAAACATTTTTAGTGGGTTTTTCTTGAGTTTTAACTGACAAAATAGGCAGTTTTAAGCTTTGTTTGAGAGGTTTAAACTACCCACGGATTATGGCTATTCGTGGAGGGGTCTGGTACATACACATCCCCTGTATGGAACACTGTAATGGGTTTGTATGAAAAAAAATTGTAAAGAAAATGTTTGTTTCGCAACAGACACGTTACTTATACTCAAGACAGAATCTCAAGTCTGGTGGGAAAGACAGGGCTGATAAAATACAGAGAATTGGTTGATGGGATGGTGAGTCTGTTTAAGGGCTCCTTGGACTGAGATCAAGTGAACCGAAAGCAGTAAGTAGCAGTGGTAGAAGACAGTCTCAATGGCTCATAAGGGAAGATAATGGAGGGCAGTACTGTACAAGTTAGATAGTTTGTAGTGTTAGTTGTATTTCACTCTACTTCAGTTATTTAAAGTTATATGTCCCTGTTAGATCTTTCTGGTGGGTGCCTGGAAATACCAGACATTTGTGAACCTTACTTGAGAATCAACTCACAACATTTATTAGCTGTGGAATGTATTAGTACTACCTGCTGGAGTCGCAGATTAATACTGCTGTTGAATAGACGGCATCTGGTACCAGCATGAATGAGGTCAAGGCTTCTGACCTGCATGGCTCTGTTCTATATGCTACATATGCTCTGTTTCATGACCTTCATTTAAGCATGGCTTTCATTGTATTACTTACAATACATGGTAATTGTGGCTCTGATCACTGGAGTACATATGTCTGGATAACGGTAAGGCTCTAGTCACAGAAGTGTAATGGCATCAACAGAAGCACAGCACTGATCATGGGCCCTACAGATTCCAATGCCCTGAATACAGATTCAAAAGTAAGGCTTTCTGTCTCCCTTTTTCTTTATAACCAATCTTCATCACTGACCTCGAAGAAATGTTACATGAATTCATCAGGTAAATTACACTCTATGGGTTCTTTTTATAGGATTAAGTATCAAAGCCACTGAATCGGGTCCTTCCTTAACTATGGCAGGGTAAAAATACTTTGAAATGCCTCCTACACAGACCTTACCTTCCAATTTACCATGAATTAAAAAAAGAACTTCATGACAAACTTTTACTTGTGACAACAATGGACTCTTCGTGCTATTTGGCATTTATAAACAAATGATAAAGTTCCATCCTTTAACTTTAAAAGGACACCAGACTCATTTTCCCTCTTTCAGTGAAAAGTTAGTGTTTTGGTGAACACAGATTTTGACTAGCCCCTGCCCACACAATTTCCTCAAAGGGTTTACCAGACAGACATCTTTCTGAACTCAGCTAAATCAGAAAAATTGCAGTTTTTTAAAGTAAATTGTATTTTTTCTAACTATACAAACCTGAGGTCCTTTACATACGGAATTAGTTTCAGCATAGGCTGGAATTGGTTGTACAAGATTAACAAGGTAGTTAGGCAGTGCAGTGGGGCATCACTTAATCGCAGATCAGTAATCACAGAATCAGTCATTCATGGGTTTTGTCTTGGACTGCTTCTCATGCTATATCGCTAGTATGAATCGCAGCATCGCGGGACAAACGGGTTGCGTATGCGATGTTTATTGGTAGGCTAAGCCTAAGCCGCGGTTCAATAATCACCAACATACACGAAACAACTCACATTATGATATTAACTGACAATAAAGGTAATAAAACTATTCTCACCTTATTATTGGCATATCTTCATAACAAATAGCCTATTCAAGCTATATGTATGACGTTGGTTGGTAGGTTAAACCTAGTTGCAGTGCGATAACCACCGACATACATGAACAGATTCACATTATGATATTAACTGACAATGAAGGTAATAAAACCATTCTCACCTTATATATTATAGGCATACCTCTGAATTAAGTTCCATTCAGCAACTAAAAACAGTGATGATATTGGTAAAACGACATCAGTTGAATATTTTAAGAAAGTAAACAAAACCAGAATGCAAATGGAAGATCGCTATGTTCATATTATAATACAGTAGTACCTCGAGATATGAAAGCCAATGTGAAAAATTTTACTGCTCTACATACGAAAAGTTTTCAAGATACGAAAGGTTGTTGCTGTAAAGTCCCGAGATTCGCTCGGACCACCGAGAACAATTTTAAAACTCCCGCGCCGCCAACTGAGTAAACTCGCCACCATCCTCCCGCTCTCCCATTGGTTCCTGATGCTAGTCACCCCATAAGGTCCTGCTCTCCTATTGGTCAGCATCTACCCCTTGTGCTTTAAGTATTCTATTGGTAAAAGGATGCTGTAAATTGAAAAACTTATTCATGCAATACATTTAATAAAAAAAAAAACATTAGGTAAAGATAGAATAAAGAATAGAAATGAATGGTTATTATACTGTTTGGTAGTTTCAGTAGTTGAAGAGAGATAATGAAAATTTATGGCTTACTGTGTAAAGTGATTGCTTGTCGATCGTTCGATACTCATAAGTGCTGGATGTAAACAGACGTTTGAAAGCTTTTCTTGTTTGTTTGTGTATTATAGTTAATAATTAATTAATAATTATTTGAAATGAGTACATACTGATTATTTATACATTTTATTGGCATATTCTAAGCTTTTAGCTCTTAGGTTTAGATGTCAGAATCATAGACTAGGCTACAGTAGCAACCGCTAACATAGGCTAGGCTTATTGCCAAGGGACATATGCTAAAGTCCTAATATATGCAGTAAAAATGGGGTTGAACATTACATTACATGCAGTTGAATATTACTCAAGTATGTACAGTATTTTGCCTTTTTGGAGTCATATTTCTTCCGTCGGATCGGCGTTGTAACCCTAGAACATGTGTTTTAGGCCTGGAAATATAATTTACTGGGGTGTTTTTGGAGGGCTTGGAACGGATTAGCCATTTTACATGTAAAATGTGTTCCAAGATACGAAAAACTCATAATACGAAGGCCGCCTCGGAACGGATTAATTTCGTATCTTGAGGTACCACTGTACTATAATACGGTAATAATACATGCAATATGATTAGACACAGTAAAACAACAGGTTTATTAAAATTATCATTATTCTCAATACACAACTATTATTCAACTTTTGCTAATGGATATCTGTCAATGTTACAACCTAATCAGGCAACGTCTCTCTCTCTCTCTCTATAGAGAAACAGCTGATTGCTGACGTCATCTGCCATAACTATCGAGCGTTTACTGAGTTGTGTTTGTCACTGCCGATATTCAATAGTGGCTTCCAAAGGTAAAAATAAAATACATTTTTACTCATTCTTCATGTAATGGAGATCTGAAGAAAGAATCTCTCTCTCTCTCTCTCTCTCTCTCTCTCTCTCTCTCTCTCTCTCTCTCTCTCTCTCTCTCTCTCTCTCTCTCTCTGCGACGAAGTATGAACAAAATACTCTCTCTCTCTCTCTCTCTCTCTCTCTCTCTGCGACGGAGCGTAAACGAAATACATAAAACCATCTTTTACGTTATATATTATCATCATATCTTCATAATAAAAAGGCTATTCGTGGAATAATTTTATATCAGTGAAATCAACTTTTATCTATGCAAAGCCTGCCAGCTGACAAAATGTACAGGCGGCCCGCCGTTAACAGCGCAATCACTCAGCAGGGAATCAGTTTAACGGCTGTCGTCAAAAATATTCATTAAAAAAATAATGGATTTTGAGGTATTTTTACGGCACAATTTTTGGTTAACAGCGCCGCTAGCGCTGTTATGTCTAACGAGTACATATATTTGTAGAAATACCGTTCAGCCCATAAAGGTTATGCAAATGATATTAAAAAATTTATAGAGTTATTACACAGGTATTAGGGTCAAATATATGCCTCTGACGCTGTTCTATGCCGAAAATATAGAGTTAAATGAGTGCAAATTTAGCTATGGATGTGTCGATTTATAAATGTCCAGGCATTTATGTTTAAAATGTGTATGAAAATGTATTACATATAGGGTATTTTTATTTCTGCACAGAAATATGATACAAAGGCATTTTTTGAAACTGCCCTTCATGTTATCAAATACAATGTTTTATTATGTTCATTCTTGTAAGCCGCCGTCTGCCGCTCTTCCGAAAATATAGATAAAAAAAGTACAAATTTAGCAATCGATGTGTCGATTTTATAAATGATCATGCTATTATGTTTAAAATGTGTATGAAAATGTTTTGTGTAAAGTGTATTTTTCTTTCTGCGCATAAATACGATACTAAGGCAGCTTTTTTAAACTGCCCTTCACGTTATCAAATACGATGTTTCTTCATGTTCGTTCTTGTAGGCCGCCGTCTGCCGCTCTTCCAGAAATATTGAGTTAAAAAGAGTGAAAATTTAGTGATTGATGTGTTGATTTTTATAAATGTTCAAGCTATTGTTTTAAATAAGTATGAAAATATATTACGTATGGGGCATTTTTATTTTTATACATAAATATGATACAAATTAAGGCAGCTTTTGTAACTATGCTCCACGTTGTCAGAGGATGTTTTTTCATGTTTGTTCTTGTCCACCACTGTTCTGAACTTCCGAAAAATGCATGTTGTTATTTTATTAACCCTTAAACGCTGAAGCGGTAAAAAAAAAAAATTGTCTCCCGTGTGCCGTAGGTGTTTCGGAGTGAGCGCGGAAGCGGAAAAAATATTTTTTTCAAAAATCACAGCACGCTTAGTTTTCAAGATTAAGAGTTCATTTTTGGCTCCTTTTTTTTGTCATTGGCTGAAGTTTAGTATGCAACCATCAGAAATGAAATAAATTATCATTATCATATATAAATAATGCGATATATGATAGCGCAAAAATGAAATTTCATATATAATTGTATTCGAATTGCGCTGTGTGCAAAACGGTTAAAGGTAACAAGTTACTTTTTTTTCGTTGTAATATACACTAAATTGCAATCATTTTGGTATATAACACATTGTAAAACGATAAAAGCAACACAGACAAAATATTATCACAAAATAATGCATGAATTCGTAACGCGCGGACGTAAACAAATATTTTTTTCAAAAATTCACCATAAATCTAAATATTGTCCTAGAGACTTCCAATTTATTTCAAAATGAAGATAAATGATTGAATATTACTATACTGTAAGAATATTAGCTTACAATTGCAGTTTTCGACCATATCTGACGAGTTAAAGTTGACCGAATGTCGAATTTTTATATAGTATATATATTTTTATATGCAATTATTTCAGAAATAAGAAAAGCTACAACCTTCAAATATTTTTCGTTTTATTCTACATAAAATTTCGCACATAAATGTCTGAATATTACTAGACTGTAAGAGTTTTAGCTTACATTTGTGTTTTTCAACCATTTCGGTAGTGTCAAAGTTGACCGAACATGGTTTTTTTTCTATTTATCGTGATTTATATGCAAATATTTCGAAAATGAGAAAAGCTACAACCTTCAATTATCTTTTGTTGTATTTTACATGAAATTACACACATTTTTATATATAAAACTTTAAGTAACGGCTAATTTAAAATGGTGCAAACATTACGACAATCGCACGTATGATTTTTTCGGAAGCTACCGCGTGGACGTAAGGAAAATGTTTTTTTCATAAATTCACCATAAATGGAAATATTGTGCTAGAGACTTCCAATTTGTTGTAAAATGAAGGTAAACGATTAAATATTACTAGAATATAAGAGTTTTAGCTTACAATTGCGTTTTTTTACCATTTCGGTATAGTCAAAGTTGACCAAAGGTTGAAATTTTGGCACATCATTATTTATATGAAAATATTTCAAAACTGATAAAAGCTACAACCATGGGTTGTTTTTAGTTGTATTGTGCATGAAATTGCGCACATTTCCATATATAAAACTTTATGTAATGGCTAATTTAAAATGGTGCAAACATTACGACAATCGCATGAAAAAATTGATCAGGAGAGTTACCGCGCAGACGTAAGGAAAAAGGTTTTTTCATAAATTCACCATAAATCGAAATATTGTGCTAAAGACTTCCAATTTGTTGCAAAATGAAGGTAAATGATTGTATATTACTAGAATATAAGAGTTTTAGCTTACAATTGCGTTTTTCGATCATTTCGGTAGTCAAAGTTGACCGAAGGTTGAAATTTTCGCACTTATCGTTATTTATATGAAAATATTTCAACTGATAAAAGCTACAATCATGAGTATTTTTTGGTTGTATTCTAAATGAAATTGTGCACATTTTCAAATATAATACTCCATGTAACGGCTAATTTAAAATGGCGCAAACATTATGTCAAAGTGACGAAATAATTTCTGAGATATGTCACTGATACTTTTTAGTGCGATAAGAAAGAAATTCATGCTGGCGCGCCTGCATAACGATTGTAAACAAAACAACGCCTTGATCCGTGAGCTCCCAGCATCCCCCAAGGCGCGTAATTCAAAGGTTTTCCCCTGGTAGGCCTATAAATATTTTTCCGCGAACTTTTAAAAAAACTTTTTTTATTGACGTACCATACGTCCAATCGGCACCCGACAGACAATTTATGTCGACGTTTAATACATCCAATCGGCGTAAGAGGGTTAAGATATCTCGGTTCTATTCTACACAAAGTCATTTATAACATAACAACTACGGTAATTGTATACTATAGTACAATGATTGAAATATAAGCCAAACGGATGTTATCAAATTCGGTTGTACTTAGAGAGAGAGGGAAAAAAGTCATTTCCCCTTCGGTTGTTCATGGCTGTACACGTTTACGCAATGAGTATAACATTAAAACCGTGCTTTCATAATTCTCTTTTGCTGTTTTTGAACTTATGTAACTAGTAGATGGGATAAAGTTAGGCTACTGTAATTTAGTCTTACATAAAATTGGATTATCGTAAGACGAATTATCGTAACTTGAACACTACAGCTACCTGTACACTGTACTTATAAAATCTTATTATATCTTTACATACTCTAGACACCCAAATGATTAAAGCTAGGCTTTTTTCACTTTACAGTATTTATAATACTATAATGTACTGTACAGTAAATTCCATAGTACTATACTGTATAAATATAATTTTACTTATTACGCCATCGCAGGATAAAGGTGCCGTTTGACTGGTCAGGGCGCTGTTAACTGGTCTAGATTTTCGAAAGAAGGTGTGGGTGGCCATGGGCTTTAAAATTGCTTAGCGTCGAAAATCACTTAGTGTCGGCAGCCAAGAACAGAACCCCTGCCGCTAACCGAGGGCCACCTGTACTACTAACACAGATCTAATGAGTCCAGTGTTACTAATTTTGCATTTTTATTGCTAGCTTTCATTTTCTTGAGGTAATTAGCAAGAAAATTTTCAACCTAGCATCTGGCAGGA
The DNA here is from genome assembly GCF_015104395.2 of Macrobrachium nipponense. Classification (NCBI taxonomy): domain Eukaryota; kingdom Metazoa; phylum Arthropoda; class Malacostraca; order Decapoda; family Palaemonidae; genus Macrobrachium; species Macrobrachium nipponense. The sequence goes on from NC_087202.1 coordinate 109,963,096, forward strand.
AAACTTGCATTTGTTTTCAAATACATCTAGCATATGTATTTTGACATCAAAACTTTGTAATGTTAAGTTGCATATTTCTTTTATTCTACTAAGTTTGATATATCATGTAAGAAAAAGAACAAAATCTTTGCAAAACCCTTTTCAGGAATTGAACAGAATAGGTTTCGAAATTATTAGGAATCATGTAACGTAATGTACAAGTTCACTATGTATGGTAGAAACATGTTTGAATCAAAAAAGAGAGCAATTGGTTGAAATTGGCTGGGTGGCATTGTTGTGTATGATGTGAATTTTTTAGCACTCTATGGAGCAAAATCTAGCAAGAAATTGCCATTCCCATTTGGTAACACTGGCCTGCCAACGTTTTATGTTATTACTGAAGTTGCGTTTGCCATGTTCTTTAAATTGTACCCATATAAATGAGTTAATTATGTGGCATCCAAAAGCCCGATTGTTTTACTCTTATGATTGCACTGCAAAATCATCACCATATTTATCAACAGAGAATATTACATATGATTTACATAATTTTGATATTTCTCTTACCTCTCTTTCCTTATAAAAGAAAAGAGGGCCATGTGAGTACATAATAGCACATGCGTATGTAGGCTTCAAGCTGTAATCCATAGGCTAGTAGGCTACATAACTACAGTGGTATGTATACTACATATATTTTTAAGGCTAATGTTGTAAGATAACTTTGAAACTGTCTTGAATTTAGTTTAAGGTGATAGTTGAAGACATATTTGGTGTTTGATCTAAAGTAGGCAGTTATAAACATTGGAATAGTGGTCTTGGGTGGGTTAACTATTAAAGTAGGCAGTTCTTAGCAATTTTTGAGAGGGGGTACCAGGATAACATGGAAACATTCCACTTTGCTTTTTTAGGCCCAGGGTCAGATTGAGGGGTGGCATGAAGTGGGCATAAATGTAAAGGGTCTCAGGTTTGTATTGTTAGGAAAAATACAATTTACTTTGGATACTGTGAGGGACCTCAGATCCAGCCAGGAGACTGCTTGAAAACCTGCCATAGCAGTAGCTTCCAAGCCTGCTGCCTCTTGTTGCGTAAACCAAATGCTCTCAGCAAGATGCTGCTGCAGTGGCAAACCAGGAGACAGATGAACAAGCTCCAGCTCTACCTATTTAGTCGGCAAAGGAGTGTTCTGAGGAAGTATAGAAACGCCTCTGTCGAGGTAGAGGAGGGGAAGCAGCTTGTTCAATCTGTTGGTTCTAAGCAAATTCTCTTGTCCTGAGACAAGATTGTTCACCTGGTCCAACACACCATCGGACAAGGAAGACCACCGGTCAGAAGTGAATCAGTGTGATGACCTCCACAAACCTCCTCTGAATCCAGGGAACAACCGCATCCTGAGGGGAAGGACCGTCAAGTCCTTCTAGGATGTGCCCCTCCCTCCCTCATGTAAAGTAGAGTAGAATTCACCTGACTGACGAAAGTGAGTACCGTCCTCATAACGCTTCCCAGTCCTCGAAGAGGTCAAAACCTCTCAGGAGGACTGAACGGGGGACCTCCTACCAGTCTTGCCGCATGCACAATCTCGCAAGACCATCACACCAACTCTGGGAACTAACCAATTGCTGCGTGAGCGATCACCTGTAAAGCGTGAGTCACCTGAGCGACTCACCCCTTTCCTTCTGCACCATGCCTGAGTTGTGACTGTAAGCGGACTTAGCGTCACCAACTCATGAACGAGAATCCAAGACGGTACTAGACCTAGAGACAGAACATCTGAGATTAGAAGTAGAAGTACAAGCTGAAGCTTGAACTCCTACAGTCCCCGACTCGCGCACCCCTGGGGGCGATGAGACGGTTCCCATTCCCAAAGGAACAGGAGGACCAGCAGAAGGCCCACCTGCCTTCTCAGAGCAGGGAGACAGACCCTTAGAAGTTCCAGATTGAGACTTCTTGGGGGGGGGGGACAAACCTTCTTCCCCGGCACGGGGCCTTGGAAGATGAAAGGGAGGAGGCAGCAGATGACAATGACAAAGATGAAGACAAGGAGGCAGACAAAGACAACTTGAGCTTTTTGGACTACTTCTTCGACAGCTTCCTCAGCAAGGCGGTCATCCCCCATCCAAGGTGCCACTGGAGCGGCTGCCGAAGCAGCGGGGTCCTGAAAAGTCAGAACAGAAGATGCTGAAACCACAACAGCACTCGTACAATCAGGAACTGGTACAGCAGCAGGCACAGGCACAGATGAAACAGGCTTGAAGGCTTCCAGAGGATGGTCCAAGGGATATGGAACCCTGGGAGGATGCTCATAAGTTGCAGGGGGAGACAAGACTGCATAACCTGGGGAAGGAGGAGGTAGGAATGGTGCCACCTTTGACTTGTGTTGCCCACATGACATTACCACAGAAGGTGTTACCATAGTCACATGTTGCATATGCACTAGATGAGGGGGAGCCACATACCCAGGTACAGATAGATTTGTTGTCATCCCCACAGCAGAACCATTTGTCACTTAGGCAGATGGGAAATGAGCCATCAGCCCCTGGAGCGATGGAATACAAGGCAGCCCCAGCTTCAGCGAAGCCTGCTGCAAATCCCCAACTGCAGAGGCTGCCACACCTGAGGAAGCAAAATTCAGGTTAGTATAAGGAGTCCCTGCTCACCTCAAGGGGGGAAGGATCCCCCGTGGAGCAAGCAGAGGCCCCTGAATACAACTCTGAGTCGGCAGCCCCACCTCTTTTCTTTTGTGCTTGACGAGCCGACTGAAGGAGCGGAGGGAAAAATTCACCCTGAAGGGGAAACAGCAAGTCAAGAAAGCTTACTAGGATGGAGAAAGGGAGACAAAGGATCAACCACCAGAGTCGACGGGTGTGTAACCCTCCGACAAAGCCTTGAAAGTCTTCCCCTGAGATCACTTCCTCCCCTCGTACCTCCCCCACTGCTCAGCCGACCAGGAGTATTATCTATATTACACTCACACCCTCGGCACTTCAGGCAAAGGGCGTGAGGATCTATTTCCTAAACCCCCACTCCCAGACAAATGTACAGAGAAAATGGGGAGCATTTTGGCTAATGCGACTCCTGGGTTTACATGTTACGCTAATAGTAATAACAGACAAACATATCACACAAACAAACATCAATGAAAAATCTCACAAAAGAATTAAAAAATGTCCAATAACAACAATAGGGCAGAGGGCGAAAGCTCGTCTGTTCACCACGGCAGCCAAAAGCAAAGTGGAATGTTTACGTCCAGTCAGGCGGGACTCCCGACTATCAGACAAGCAGTTACTGCCTAACTACCTTGTTAATCTTCTACGACCAATTCCAGACTGCGCTAAAAGTAATTCCTTATGTAAAGGACAAAGGGTTTGTATAACGTGTGGGAACAACTTCAAATTAAGACCATACCAAAGCAAGTGTCTCATCACTAATTTACCTGTAAAATTTAGCTTTATTTTAAGCAACAAAATCAGAGAAATTTCATAAACCAGTTGTCTCACCATATGATAGTGACAGATTCTGCAACAACAAGGACTTCATATGAGAAAAAAATTGGTTTCATTGCCTTTTAATGGCACAGTATGGCAATCTTTCTGCGTTTGTTCACTACTATCACTCATGGGGAAAATACAGAATTCAGTTACTGGATTCTTAAAAAATCTGTATCCACAAAAATATATCTAAACAGTGGTTAGTGGTTACAAGAAAATACTATGCTTGAATAAAATAATGAAAAATTATAACTACACCTAAAAATACACAAGTGCTGAAGTTTCATGATTTATGTTCAATGGAACTGAATTACTCATTTAATAAGTAATCAAATTCAAAATTAATTCAACTGCAGTTCTGCATTATAAAACAATTTATGAATACAACATATGTTTGTATATTGAAAAAACAATCAAGATATATACATACATGCTTACTAGATTGGCTAACAACAATATTGTCACCATCAGTCTTGAGATCATGTGTAAGGCTGGTACCAAATACATCTTGATACCCAACGCGAAACGTCTGCATAAATACATCCTCCATATCGTCACCTTCATATTCCATTAACTCAACAAGACTTCTATACAACGTCTGAAAAACAACGAGCAAAAACTTAAATATCAAGGCAGAACAGTTAGTCACAATTAAATCAGGTTAATCACAGTTATGTAAATCCTGTTAATAAAAAGCTTTGCAGATAAAACAACTGAAGTGAAATGCAGTTGGAGTAACTGATTTATGCACTCAAAATTAAGTTTTCCATACAATAAAAAATGTTCTAAGTATGGTTATTTCTCTTTATTTTTAAAGAAAACACTGCAAGGAGTATGCTCCTATTAACAGAATAGAATATGCTTCATATCCCCAATCTTCACAGTCCTTCTCACTAATGCTTTGAAGCTTCTTACCTAAGTGTATTTAAACATGACTGTGAAGATTTTCAGGCACTGTCTGCATTTTCAGGCACTGCCTGCAGGGTGTCCATCACAAAATACAGGTACTATGCACTTTTCAGCTAAAAAGAAATGGCCTTTGCCTAATGCAGTGACTATCATAACCATAGCTTTCCATCCCTTGTTGTGTTCTTTGTGTGTTAGCATTCATATTTGATACCGAAATCTTAACCTATGAAAAGTAGTACATCATTCAATTTGCTTGGTACAAAAAAGTCATCACTATACCTTACAACATCACAGGTACTTGAATTCATGCAAATATACAATATAAATAAAAAAGAAGCAAACACACAAATGTACATCTGAATAGCCTAAAATATATTTTCTCTCTCTTTTCTTCACTAAGGGTACCTTTATTTAACCACTGCAACGGAGCATTTTCACCTTATTGTTACCGAGTACTTAAATATTTATATAAACTAATGTGAAATTCATTTTGACAAAATTGTGGACTGATGAGTTTAAATCTTTTATCATTAAAAGATTCATATGAAATGAATCACACTTGTTGCAAGTGTTCTGTCAGCTGAATTTAATCATAGTAACTTTCAACAGGAAGTCATTGTTCTTTCAACTTGCATCCAAATAAAAGCTTGGGACCAAGCACATTGTTTTATATGACATGTAAGGATTCAGATAAATTTCTCATAAAAACATAATTTTCATAATAAAATTAGCATTCATATATATTTACCAAGTAATTACTAACTCGCTTGGCAACTTTTTAAATCACGGTAGTGCTCCTGTTTTGACTTGGCAACAGCAATCCCCCTCTATCCAAGGGAACATGGGAAATAACTTGGCAAGTAGGCTCACTTTGTTTGTGCCCTTTTGTCCACATGAGGGGAGGAGGACAGGCTCTGAATCTATAATTACTTGGTAGGTATATATGAAACTTTATTTTATTATGAAAATCTCATTTTCATATACTAACTTAACAATTAATTACATAGCTGAATCCCACACTGAATGGAGGTGGGATACATGGACATATTCTACTCCACAACATTAAATTTTGCCCACACTTAATGCAATGCTTGTTGTTTCCTTCCCCGGTAAGAGAGCTACTGCAGGAGAATACCGCCTCTGGCTGGTTCTTATCTAACCTGTAGTAGTGTGGCTGGAGAGTCATGGGTAGCCTTTACTTAACGAGGGAGCTGTGCGGTGGAGGATATGCCTGTTGACTAGCAAAGCATACAAAAGGTGACCTTGCCCTGGGAACAGTAACAAAATTGAAAACCAGACAACACTGTCACCTACTCTGAAAATACTTTAAAAAAATGCAACTTATCCACTAAGACTGATGAATATTTCAGGTACATTGTACCTCCAGGCTCCCCAAAACTCAAAAACCCTACACCAAGGCAAAAACATAGTATGAGGAAAAGAGTGCTTCCTATAACTCCTCACCCAATACTATGCCAGCCACCAATAACAGTTCCAAGGTACTGCAATCATTAAAAACCAAGTTTTCACTTCTTTCAAGCAGTGAGAGGCAAAAATGAGATCTGCACTTCTGGAAGGTTGACTGAATTATGGGAGTCAGGGACATATACCTGAAAGCCAGAGGTGTTGAGACTGCTGATGCCATGAGCGTTTACTTTACAATATGGTAAAACATCCTCCTGGATCTATGAGTGTGCCTCAGAAAGGACAATAGGGCGTTCTCTGATAGAGGATGAGATGGGTTCTTAATTAAACACCAGAGGTTACTGGCTGAACCCCTTATCTTTTCTGTCCTACTCAGATAGTTCCTGACCTGAGAGCTCTGACTAGATAAATCTCTCTCTCTTCTTCCTCATTACCGAGATGGTCCACTAAATTCTTAATGGTAAATGAACAAGGCCAGGGCTTGGATGGGTCATCGTTCTTGGCCAAAAAACCTAGGGTAAAAGAGCAAACTGCATCTCCTTGGCCATTTGAGAAGGTGATGGAGCTTTCTGCAACAAAGACATGATGTCATCCAATTGTTGTTTAAGAGGAGTAACCGAAGGATTGGAATTCAAAGAATATGACCGAGCGCAAAGTGACTCAGCTGTCGGGGAAGGCGGGCGCATTGCAACTGATGTCGATCGTTTGACCAAATGAGGGCACCGCATAGTATCAGGAGAATCACGTCCAGGAGTCTGAGGTAATTCCAAGATAGGTCTTAATCTTGAGACCGACGAAACTCGCTCTGAAGGATCTGTTTTACACTTAGCAGAAACATACTGCCAATCCATAAAGGGGAAGGACTTCGGGCTGTCCCAAGCAGATTGAGACCGAGGAGCCAACACCGCATAGCTGCACAAAGGTTGTGGACTGAAGACGTCCTCTTCCTTCCTCTTAGAAGGAGGAGGAGACTTATCTACATCCTTGGACTGTCTCCTGATGGGGTGCGACACGTCTTGAAAATCTTCACAACGACTCTTGTTGGGAGTCGAGCTGTCCAACTCCGACAGATCATGTACACCAAATGAGAGACGCCTTCCAGCGGCGCTCTGTCAAAACCTGGGGGTCACCAGCAGGTTCAACTGAGGGGGAGACTGCCAAGGGAAAACCCCAATGGCCTCCCTTCGACCTCCGGCATGTCTTCTCCCCAATGTGGGGAAGTAGGACAGTGATCTTCGTCTAGGAACACCTGTGGGCTGCACAGCCACCTCCTCTACACAATCACTATGCACTTCACTAGCACTTTGATTGCCTTTTTCCATTAAGGCTCTCACAGAAGCACCAAGCACCATCATCACACTCGCTAAAAATTCGAACTTCTTATCGAATTTTGACTCAAGGCTTGCATAGGTGTTGGGATCAGGGGCAAGCGAACCTGGAATAGGAGTTAGTGACACAGGAGCGGGAGGAGAAAAGATCAGAGAATCAATAAGAATTACAGGCGAAACAATCATGTTATCTTCTACCAATTCAGCAGCTTGGACATTATCTAAACTAGATCTACTTTTCTCTTTCTGTCCTTATCCACCATGTCCTGATGGGACCTAACTATTTTCCATTTCTTGTTGTCCCAATCCCTACATCTGGTATGTGATTCATAGCAAGGTTTAGCTAACCTGGTCTTACAACCATCTGCACAAAACCTAACACTAGTTGTGCTAGAATCTGACATACTGGAAAGAATGCGCTAACGCAAAGCAACACAAGAGTACTTCACCAAGTACTCCAAATTCATCAACACAATCCGTTGAAAAAAAAAATGCAGCCTGAAACCACCGATGTTCATCAGGAGCCAGCAGAAAATGAATTGAAACTCAGCCAGGTTGTTACCTATAGTATATACTCCCCAGTAATGGGCGGGGCATTCTAACTACCCCATAACCGGAACTAGCGCTAGCGTAAAATTTCAATTGTTAAGCTGCCGTAGGCAGGAAGTTCTTAGCTATATAATTAATGGGTAAGTTCCATATACAAAATTAAGCTGCCATGCGAGTTAGAAACTATAGCAATGTACTAATTACTTGGTAAGTTACTTATATGAACTATTTTTTGCAAGTCATGTTTTGTTGCACTTACATTAATACCACTGACTTATTTTATATTTTGGAAGAGAATCATAGTCTCTTGTGGTCACTTTAATCAATTCTTCTTTTGTTGTTTTGATTTAACCCTTAAACGCCTATGCGGTATTTCAAAAATCGTCTCCCGTATGCCGGCGGGGTTCGGAAGTGAGCGCTGAAGCGGAAAGTTTCTTTCTTTTTTTTTTTTTTTTTTTTTTTTTAAATATCACAGCACGCTTAGTTTTCAAGTTTAAGAGTTTATTTTTGGCTCCTTTTTTTGTCATTGCCTGAAGTTTAGTATGCAACCATCAGAAATGAAAAAAATATCATTATCATATATAAATATTGAAATATATGACCACGCAAAAATAAATTTCATATATAATAGTTTACAAATCGTGCAGTGAGCAAAACGGTTAAAGCTAACAAGTTAATTTTTTTCATTGTATTGTACACTAAATTATGATCAATTTGGTATATAACACATTGTAAAACGATCAAAGCAACACAGAGAAAATATTATCACAAAATGATGTATTGTAAAACGATCAAAGCAACACAGAGAAAATATTATCACAAAATGATGCATGAATTCGTAACGTGCAGGTGTAAAAAAGAAAAAAATTTTTTTTAAAAACACTATTTTCGGCAATTTTGTTTAACAACTGGATAAAGTTTTATCCATAATACTAATACAAATATATGAAAACTCCAGCCACAGACTTGTGTTGGCAGCAATCAGTTAATTATGAGAGGAAGATTCATAAATGTAGCAGAAAAACAGTGAAAGAACGGAGAGGATTCTTAAAAAAATACATGTCTGATGACAGACAGGGAGAACGGAGCGCAATTGCTGAGAAAGACCTAGAAGACAAAAAACGGGGCATACACACAACCAACCAGCCTCCCTAGGTAGACATTTTCTATGATTTTCTGCTTGTGATATTTATTAAGCTATTATGTCCACAGCACAGATACAAATAAGAAATATATCTTTTTAAAATAATTTTCTGTTTCATAGATATGAGCTAGTTACCTTTTTAAAATCAACACTTGTACACAACTACTAATCCTTTTTTCAGTAGTGGTATAAGAGCAAATAAATGACTACATTTACAGTAATCCTAGTACTACATGCATTGATATATGCAATATATGTAAAGGCCAGACTTGGAAAATAAATAAGAATGGCAGGAAAACGTTAGCACTAAAAGTTACAACTTTTACAACAACAATAAAAAACTTATACAAGGATGCAAATGAAGAAATATAAAAATTTCCATGACAATTCCAATAACAATGACTAAGCAAAGTTTATGAAAGTGACAGAAATGAGACAGTCAGTGCAGGCAAGCAGGGCTCTGTCTAATGGTACTACTCAGCCTGCACATCTTTTAATCACAGCTCACAATCAGTTAGTTATACAAATCAGTTTGGGCTTAATCAGTTAAGCCTAAGTAAACTAAATCTTTAAAAATCTATATCTAATAATTTACATTATAATATCTTCAAAACTTTCAGCATCAATTCAACACAAAAATAAATAGAATAAATGATCATAACACTTACCGTATTCCAGTCTCGAAGATCATGGAAGGAACCAGGTTTATTACATAGCTTCTTGTACATCACAGGTGGGAAATGTACATCTAATATCACATTATTGTAAATAGCTAAGCCCAAAACAATGCCAACTAAAGTAAACTGGGCATCACTCTCAAAACAGTTTGGATTGAACCAAAATGTCTGGGTTTCACTGTTTAGGCAAAACATTGCTGTGAAAGAAAAATCTTCATTAATATTTCCCAAAACCTATACTAGTTTATAAATCATCAAACAATAAGAAATGAAACAAGATACCTTGGTATCAAAGTGACAAAAGAATTAGGTACTTTGATGAACAGTGAAATTATATCTTTAAATTTGATAAATCTTGTTCTTCTTTTAATGTTGGTTTGTGAGTACTTTCTGAAAAATAATTATATAAATTATGCTACAGCAGATCTAAAACGCAATTCTAATTATAAATAAAACTAATGAGACATAAAATCAAGGTTTTACATTTTAAAATGACAAACTTTTAATCAATTTGCATTTTTCATAGCTAACAAACCGGAGGTCTTAACAATAGGAAAATCTTTTAGCACCAGCTGGAAACCAGTCAAAAACAACCAAAGATTGTAATGCAAGGAATCTATGGCATCTGGCAACAATGCATATACAAGGAAAAGACTGGTCACTGACCACGTCTGCATCCTGTGACACACTTAGTCTTTCTTCCATCCTAGGATATGAGAGGGGTGGCTAGAGGTGGGCAATCAACGTTAAGACCTCAGGTTTGTTAGTTATGAAAAATACAAACTGATTAAAAATTTGTTATCTGTTCATATGCAGAACAAACCCTTAGTCCTAACAATAGGATAGACTTATATTTGGAGGAAGGTATAAGTACCCTGAACTGATTGGGGGTTCAGTCCACCTGACTATCCTTCTTAGAAGTTTGAGTTCTAAAGGAGGGCTGGAGCCTGTGAGAGAATAGAGATATTCGAGTATCTAAAAACTCAGCTCTCTGTGATTAAACACAACAATACATGGCCATATTCATTGCATTCATGGAAGACCATGAGAACTCTTTCTGTTCAAGTAACAAACCCTGGCCACAAGAGGTTTGTCACCATTAGCCCATCCCCTTGCTGAGAGGAGCAAATGCTACTGAGAAGCATTTTTGTCTATTGCAAGGAATACAAACCAAAAAAGTGAAGCAGTATGGCAGCCTCACTCACCTGAATCAGACAAGTTCCAGGATATGATGTGTCTCGTCTTCAACCTGCCTGTAGGAAGAAAGGAAAATAAGAGAAAGGATTCCAGTCAACTCACTTATTCTCTCTTCCACACAATCATCTTAGGTAAAATACTAACTGTCCCGTCAGGGGCACTGGATGAACTACACAACTTGTTGGGCAGCCATCACCAGACCCAAGGATAAAGTGTCTAAGGACCTGTGGGCAATATCCTTCAGGTAGAAGGAAGTGAAAGTGGTTTGCCAAAGCCAGGAACCAGCATTCAAAATCCTTTGAATAAACAAGTTCTTAAAAGCCAGAGAGGAACCCAACCCCTGATGTCATGTGCTCACGCATGCACAGTATCCGTGACAAAACTTGAAGGTGATGAGTATGCCTGTTTAATCACCTCATGACACCACAAAGAAATGGTATTCTTGGACAATTCTTTCTTGGTTCAGTCCATGCTAACAAAAAGTCTATGACACCTAGGCCTCAGGTTCTTTTTAGATAGCAACACAGAGCTCTGACAGGACAAAGCAATAACTCCAGCAGATTGCTTTCCACAAACTTATTCAGGGAGGGAAACAAAAATGAGGCAAATCTGTCATCATGTACAGAGGGATTTTGAGTCTCCAGCCGTGAAGAGATAGGCACTCTACTGACTGGTGGAACCTCTCAACATGAGGTTGGCAAAGAAGGTTGTGCCAAGAGGGAATCTCTCTCGGAACTGCTGACAGAAGAGACAAGGTCTGGGAACCAGTCCACCTGGGGCCACAGAGCAGCCACTAAGGTCATCCTGAGATTCCTGGAACTAATTACTGTTCAGGATCTGACAGATCAGGCAGAACGGAGGGAAGGCACACACCTCTAGATTGCCCCAAGGGTGCTGAAGAGTGTCCTTCGTGAAGGCGAAACGGTTTGGGGCCACCGAGAAGCAGACCTCCAGCTTCCTGTTGAAGCAGGCAAAGAGGTCTAACATGGGTCTTACCCACAGGTGAAACAGCCTTTCCGCTATGTCCGGATGCAGGGACCACACTGTAACCAGGACTTGAGACTGTGACAACTTAGCTTGTTGGCCAGTACACTCGTTCTGGTCATGAGCACGACTGAGTTGTTGATCGCTCATCGGTGCATCTCAACTGTCAACGAGTGGAGCTGATGAGTCACCAGGCCCCTCTGCTTGTTCACATAGGCCACCACAGTGGTATTGTCTGACATCAGAACAACCGAGTGACCTTCCACCCTCTCTCAGAACTCACTCAGACCCAGGAAAGCTGCTTTCAACTCCAACACATTGATGTGAAGCAGCTTATCCTCTGCAATACATACACCCTAGACTAGGAGCTCTTCGAGATGAGCTTCTCAACCTTCGGTGGAAGCATCCAGAGGGGGCTAGTGTAGAGGGACACCCACCGTAAGGTTCTGGTCGTCCAACCACCACCAAGGGTCTCTTATTACCTCTCTCAATAGAATTATCTGCTGTTGAGGGGAATCTCCCGCTGCGCACCAGAACTCCTTCAGTCTCCACTGCATAGTGAATGTGGAAACGCCCATGAGGGACCAGCTTCTCGAGGGATGACAAGATACTGATGAGAACCTGCAACTGGAGAGCTGGCTTTTCGACCTGAGCAAATAAGGATCGCACAGTCCTGAACTTCTGCAATCTCTGGTCTGACAGAAAAACCCTTGACGTTACCATCTATTACCATAACCAGGTAAAGAATCCTATGGCTGGGGAACAGATTGGACTTCTCCAGGTTTACTACGATGCCTAGGCTTCGGCAACTCTGGAGAAGATGGTTCCTGTCCCGAACTAACTTCTCCCTAGAACTTGCTAAGACCAGCCAATCATCAAGTATCGCAACAGGCGAAACCCCTGAGCATTGGCCCATGTCAAAATCAGGGTAAAGATCCTTGTATATACTTGAGGGGCTATAGTCAAACCGAAGCAAAGGACCTTGAACTGGAACACTTACTCTCCAAGGCTGAAGTGAAGGAATCTCCTGGATGAAGGGTGAATTGGGATCTGTAAGTAAGCTTCCTTCAAGTCTACTGACAGCATGAAGTCATTCTGCCTTACTGCTGCCAAAACTGTCTGGAGCATCTCCATTCTGAACCTCGTCTTCCTGACAGAGGTTCAGCGTGGAATGATCTATTACTTGTCTCCAATCATCCGTAGCCTTTGGAACCAGGAAGATCCGACTGCAGAACCCCAGTGAGGCACGACGAACTTCCTTCACTGCACCCTTGTCCAACATCTTCAACACTTCCTCCCTGAGAGCTAAGTACTTTGGATGTCCAACATCTTCAACACTTCCTCCCTGAGAGCTAAGTACTTTGGAGAGTCTCAAGCATAAGTCAGGTTGAGGAGGGGATGATCCGAGAGAGGGGGAGGGAAGTTGAATGGTAGCAGATACCCGACCCAAAGGACATCTACCCACTTCTCTGCTCCATGGTATTGCCACTTGACCCAATGGCCTGCCATGCATCCCCCCACCTGTGGCAACAGGTAGAGAGTGACGCCCTCACTATGAACGACCAGATCTGCCTCTTCCACTCGCCCCCTTTCCTGGCTTAGAGGAGCAGGACCAAAAGGGATGCTGAAGCAACATGATGAAGGAAGGCGTGATGATGGAACCTCCTTCAGGACGACACAAAGTTATCCTGGCCACTGCAGATGACAACAAGTCCAGCCACAACACAGTCTGGAAGGCAGAAGAAGCAGTCAACTCTAAAGTCAAGGCCTCTTGAAAGGACAACAAAAGGACCTCAACCCTCACCTGATCCACAGTTAGGCCAGCTTTTATTTGGATCAAGTCCGAATTAACTCGGCAAGACACCAGCTGAGCCATGTTCATCAAATAGTAGGGGAGAGTGGGGTAAGAGGCCCCCCTTAAGGAGAAATGCTTATATTGTCTACAATATTGTAGCTATTGACCTAATAGAGATAGTTCTAGAAAGCTTTGTTATTGGTGTATCAATGATCATAAACATGAGAAGCTGTCAGCAATTTAGGAAAGTAAAAACATGACCTGAAAAAAAAGAACAAAAGGGCCTTTTACCCCATGGGTGGGGTAAGAAGCCCAGGGTGGGGGCTTTTTGCCCCATACCTAAGATATTTGGTACTTCATAAAAACATCCACTTATATTGCAAAATAGGCATCTATTCTTGCTAAATATAGAAAATTCAACCTTCCACACAAAAATTTTCAAGAATACTGTTGGAAAATATACAGTAATTAATCTTAGAATTCTTAGTTTCTTGTAAAACCTAGGAACTTTTTGGTATTCATAGGAACTGAAATTAGCAAACTTGTAAAATAAGTTGACACTTCCCCTACTTGACAGCTGTAACAACACAATTAGAAATAAATTTACTTTCTTTATTTAGCACCAAGAATAACACAAATAAAAGAAATAATGGATAAATTTTACATAAGAACAAGAATGACACAAGTAAAAAAGGTAGACTAATTTTTTTTACATTACTCCATTCTCTCTGGGTAAAGTCCTGTGACTGTGGTGGCCATCTGGAATTGTAATGAGCTTTTCTGCTCGACTTGGCTAAACAATTTTTACAAAGTGATGTAGCCAGTCTACGAAACAATCAGCATTAGACCATCCATTTGCTGTGCATGTAGCAATCATAAGTAGTGAAGTCATCCTTTTACGGGCAAATATAAACATAAGAGGAGGACAATCTCCAGCTGCATTCATTGCACAAATAAGATGTAGTCTGTCCTCTTTCACCACTGGTTACACGTCCAACTGATCAGATGGGGTAAAAAGACCCCAGGGCTTTTTGCCCCAAAGCGTGGTGGGCCTTTTACCCCACCTTCCATTTTTTAAGAAAACTAAATCCACCTGTACCTCAATTGAGTTTTCAAGTCAGGATTGCATTGCAAAATATTTCTTAGTTCTCATTTAAAGTAACTGTAGTTAAAGTACTGACTTTACTGACAAGATGTCCGCACAGGATATCCCTGATATAGCACGCATACTTACATGAAATATGTCCAAAGAAGAAAAATGCGTGCTGGTTGTGTCCCATTCTAGTTCTCCCTGGCTGTTTGGTATAGAAAGCTTCAGGCAGAAGGTGTTGCTATACTGATCACCTGACTAAGTTGCTATGATATGTAATACTCAAGAAAATAGGGGGAGGCCTTTTACCCCACTCTACCCACCCTACTTCCTATGCTGCACAAGAAGAGGGGGGAGGAGCTTAAATGAACTATTTGAACACAGGGAGCCATCCTGTCCTGAGACGGGAGCGTTAACATGCTACAAAATTGATTGAGCATGACCCAAACATGCAAACTCAAACAATGCTTTGGCATCCTGTCTCGAGCAGAGCAAGGCCTCTTTGCGTGTAGGGGTCACAGAAGATGGAGCCTGTGTCCTCCTTGTAAGATTATTGAACTTGCAAATGATATCAATAACCTATGATCCAGCTTAATAGGTCTGAGTTTCCCAGGTGAACAAGACTACTCAAAGCTCTTGAAGCACATAGAGAATTCCAAAGGTGGAGTGATGTCCAAATCTTTCAGATGACCTAATCACAAGTCAGTTCAGTACCCCCTTGCCAGTATAACAGAAAGAATTTCCTCTGTTCTGAAAAAGATCCAGAATATCTTTATCTACTAAACAGAAACTTGAGTGGAGAGAAATCCCTTCGATGGCACCAATTACAGCCGGACGGCTCATCTTGTACATACTGTATACAGCTGACAAAGATCCACTGAAGTAGCCTTACATCCGAGTTGCTGCTCAGCAAGAAAGATCTCTCACATGTATGAGATACTAGACAAACTCAAGATATGAAGAGATAAAGATCCTACTGATTGGTGGTATCTCTCCACCCGAGACTGGCAGAGAAGGTTGTGCTAAGGTGGAATCTCTCTCAGCCACTTAGCTTGGGGCCACAAGGAGATACTAGGGTCGGTCATCCTAAGACTTCGGAACCCATTAGTACTCTGTTCAAGACATGATGGAACAGGCAGAATGGAGGAAATGCATAACAACCCAGGTTGTTCCCAGTATGCAAAAGGGAGTTCTCCACCACTCCAAGGCAGTTGAAGAAAGACTGATGTGCCACTAGGTTCAAGGGTGGTTTCTGACTCGCTTCCCTCTCACTATGTATTGGATGCCAGATGCCAAGATTCCTTGCATTTTAAATTTCTTGTTGTTTTAACCAGTTTCCCGCTGGTGCCCAAAGATTTATCCTGCTGTTAAGACCTAAGTATTACTTGTATGTGGTTTGTTTTCATATGCTATTCCTCTTATATATCCTATTTCACTTTTGTGCTTTTCATATTGGAGCCTTTACCTTGTGACATTCAGGTTTTCCAGAAAGGATTGCACCTTCAAAACAAATAACAATAATCAACATTTATGACAGATAGATAGAATACAGAATTTAGGCCGCAGGCCAAGCACCAAGACCTATGAGGACACTCAATGCTGAAAAGGAAATTGACAATAAAAAGGGCTGAAAGGTGTACAGTAATAGCTGTAATACCTCAATTTTACGTGGTTCAAGTTACGCAAATTCACAATAGCATGAACTTTTCCTTGGAACCTAACTACAATTATAATATGCAAATTTTTCACAGGCATGCAAACACAAACACATTTCCAAATTCTCGAGAAACCTTGCAAAAGTGTTTTAATTCTTTAGGTAATTTATTGGTTTTCAAAATTTTGTGTAAATTAAATACAGTGCTACTTCGGTTCACAAACTTAATTCGTTCGAGGACGTTGTTCATGACTTGAAAAATTCGTAACCTGAATCAATTTTCCCTATCTAAAATAATGTAAAAACAAATAATTCGTTCAAACCCCAGACACTTTATTTTCTTTCAAATCTTTTAGGGTTTTCTGGCACAAAGTTATACTATGTTTCACACCATCCAATAATATTGTATGCATTTTCATGTTACTATTGTATTATAAAATACAAACAGCAATCAATGTTTTGGTTTGGAAATCAGCTGAGGGCAATTGCAAGGTAAGTTTATTTTGCTGTATTGAACTGAAATCAGAGCGATTTACTTGCTTCTAGTTAGCGTAAATGTATCTCTATTGATATAGGACAAGGTTATTTTACGTTATACGATGTGTTTTCAAGTCAAAATATCACTTGAAGATAAAAGGCC
>NC_087202.1:109984951-110079411 GCF_015104395.2 Macrobrachium nipponense
ATTCTCCTTGGAAATTTTGTTCTAGTACTTATTATAATAATGTAAACAAATAATATGTTGTAGGGTCCCATGCAGACCCAAACCTTCATCTCACCTGGCATGTACATGAGAAACAGCATACATTACCATCGTTTGTACATATATTTTCATTCATATTATTATGTTAAATTTATCATCATTGCCATATGCATTACAATGGAATGTCAGCACTTCAGCCATATGTACCAAAGTTCACTTGTGTCTTATATATCGGTTTATGTCTCTTTCCATTCATCAACAAACACAAGTTTGTTGATGGATGGTTCACCTCGTATCAGGCACTACATTTCCACTGACAAGAGCTATAGATCTGTTTTTTGTTGTTTGAATAAATTAGTAAGTTTGAAGATGCTGCCTCTTACTCATGCTACAGTGGTGCCAATGGAGATGACCAGTCCACCCAATCCAAACAATGCCAATCTCCAGCGACGCCATCACCACCGCCTCTATACGTCTACCTCCATTTATGCCCCACAACTCAGGAGCTTGGTTCTTCAGGGTGGAGACAATCTTCCACTCAAAGAAAATGACCTCCTCAGCTCAGCATGCAAAGCAGATGCCATCCTCAAATTCCTGCCAGGTGACATTTTTAGCAAGTCGCAGGATGGCTAGCAGAACTTTGAACCCATCTCTTAAAAATTGCTGAAGAGCCCAGCTGAAGTCATTCTTTAGCACATCACTCACCCTAAGAGCCAAGAAATTCCTCAAAAATGTGAGGGCAACCATAGAAGACAAGCAGCCATCACGTCTACAAACAGTTACGGTGGCTCATAAAACTACCTGCCACAGATGGCCTACCCGAGCCAACCCTGGATCTTGTGAGAGAAGTCCTTCTCGCAAAACTGGCCTGCTAAACACTGGCGGCCATGACCAATGCCTCCACCATGAAAGCTGAAGCATTCCTGAAACTGGCTGATGCAATGCACATGACCCAGAAAAAGGCAGAGCCCACACAGCCATCAACAGCAGCAGTAGCACAACAGTCCCAGCAGTCAACAAACACGGAATCCGACAATGACCCAGAGGGACCGGCGGCCCCATCCACAAATGAAACTTCCCCGAGCAATTCATCAAGGGGAAGACCAGACAGAAGAAAGACAAACCACCAGAAGGAATGTGCTACTTTCATTGGAGATTTGGAAAGAAGGCCAACAAATGTGACGAAGACTGCCTGTTTTAAAAAAAGTATGCAAGAGAGTCACAACCACAACCCAACCAACTAAATGTCAGCGGTGAACAGACCAGTTGCCTCGTACAGGAAACTGTGCCTGCTCACAGCTGTCTCCCCTCCAGGTACAAATGCAAGGACTCCACGTACTTCTTCGTCAGGGACAAAAGGTCAAACAGAATTCCTCGTTGACACTGGGCCACGCAAATCATTTGTGCCAGCCAACCGGCACAAACGACTCGACCCCACTCCACCCACCAACCTGAACGTATCCACTGCCAGTGGAGCACTACTCAAGATGTACGGGAACTGGGATATGAGCATAACATTCAACAGGAACTGGGATATGAGCACATCATTCAACAGGAAAGACTATAATTGGACCTTCATCACAGATGTAATGTTAGCGCTTTTAGGAGCAGACTTCCTAAAGCACACAACAGACTAGTGAACATAGCATCAAAACAACTGATCCCAAAAACAACTCTGGCATCATCTCATCAACAGCTGCATAGAAGAGCCACCACCGCACGGTCAACGGAACAGCAGAGACAACAAACAGGCCTCGTCACAACAGCTACCCAACCGCCAGAAATACGGTGACTTCTATAAGACTACCAAAAGGTTTTCAAAGATGGCCTTCTGCATGACTTAACCAAACCAGCAAAACACAACATCCAGCACCACATAGAAACGGAAGGCCCCCCTAATCCACTCACACTTCAAACGTTTAGCCCCAGAAAGGCTCGGCTATGCCAAACAGGTATTCAAGGAAATGGAAAGAACGTGGGAGTATGCCAACCCCTTCACATGGTACCAAAGCCTGACAGAACATGACCCTCATTCAGAACCACCGGCGGCTAAATGTCAAAACAAAGCCAGACAGATACCTGTTGCCCAACATAGCAGACATAACCAACCGGATGAATAGAGCAAAGATCTCCATCAAAAGAGACCTGCTGAAAGGATACTTCCAAGTTCCAATAGCGAAGGAAGATATTGAAAAGACCATGATCATTACCCCGTTCAGCACCTACACATTTACCTACAGATGTTTCAGCCTCCACAACACAGGGGCAACCTTCCAAAGACTTACTGACAAACCACTCAGCAACTTCCCTTCTACGTGGTCTAAGTAGACAACATCCTCATATTTAGCCCTAACCTTGAGCAGCATGTTAAGGACGTCAAAAGAGTACTACAAATACCTAAAGAAAACAGACTCGTAGTAAGGGAAGGCAAATTGGCAAAGAAAACTGGAATTCTTGGGACATCAAGTAAGCCCAGACAATGTTAAAACGCCTACCTGAGAAATTAGAAGGAATCACCAACTTCCCAAAACCAACAATTAAAGCAGTAAAAGAATTTTCCGGACTGATTAACTATTATCACAGATTTATTCCTAATACTGCTAAAATCATGAGTCCCATTTACCAATGCCTAAAAGAAAAACTGAAAAAATTAAGTTGGTCAAAAGATCAAGATACATAATGCATCTCTTTCCGCAAAACAATAACTTAGGCACCATTAATAGTTCCTCTACCCCATAGGTCACTAACTTTGAGCAGGACACAGATGATGGTCATCATCCGCTGGCATTCTTCAGCATGAAGTTAACAACAATGGAACAGAAATACTCTACCTTTGAGGGGGAGCTCCTTCCTAGCAGACCACAAAGCCATCCATCACTTCTGCCACATGCTTGAGGAATGACAGTTCATCATACAAACAGACCACCAACCCTTGGTGCACGCCTTCACAAAGACAGCAGACGCATGGTCAGCACAGCAACAGCATCACCTATCAGCAATGGCTGAACATTCCTGCACCATCAAATACTTGAAGGGTTCAGCAAACACTGTGGCAGACACACTATCACGAAACTGTGTCAACACCATCTACCTCAGGATAGCCTATCCTGTAACAGGAGAGGTGCAAAGAAACAAAGTGGACCTACAATGAATTCAGCTGGGCATCCCCACCCTATGTGAAGCAACCTGTCAATCAACAATGGAGAGATGACCATCACCTGCTTGCCAGAAAGCCTCATAAGAAAAGCCTTCACCCTCGCCCACAACCTGTCCCACCCATGAGGCCAGTCAGCTCCCTGAATTTTAGCAGAACAATACATCTAGTGGGGAATGAAAAAGGACATAAAAACTGGACTACAGAAAGCATCCAGTGTCAGACGTCAAAAATCACAAGACAGGTAGAAAGCAGAATAGGAGAGTTCTACACACACCAATTATTCACCCACATCGTCAATACAGTAGGACCCCTAGCCCCCTCCGAGTGATACAAGGAGTTACAAGGCTTAGGATGTCTCAAAGACTTGTTAGTCCATCCGAGGAGACATCGTGTGCTCACTTATCTCTATGAGCAGGTTTTACTATTCATTCACAGTGTCCTAATGATTTTATTTACCTTTCTTTTAAACTCTTCCATACTGTTGCTGTTTACAACTTCTGGTGGCAGTGTATTCCATGTGTTGCATATCTTGTATGTAAAGAAGTTCCCACAGTGGGATGTGTTATATCTCTTCAGTTCTAGTTTCCATCCATTATTTCTTGTACGGTTATCGTTTAGTGCAAAGAGGTTACTGTCTACTTTTGTTATGCCTTTCAGCATTTTAAATGTTTCTATTAGTTGTCCTCACAATCATCGTGTTTCTAAGCCATACATGTTCAGGCTCTCTAGTGGTCTTGGGTAACCTATTTGCCTGATGGATGGAATTAACTTTGTGGCTCTTACTTATACCCCTTCTAATCTATTTATGTCTTTTCTTAGTGTTGGTGACCACAACTGTACTGCATATTCAAGATGAAGTCTAACTGCTGATGTGTAGATCTGCAGCACCATTTCCTTGTTTCTGTATCTGAACTGCCTCTTTATGTATCCCACTAGTTTCTGTGCCTTCTTTTCAGCTTTTATGAATGTTTTGTGGATTTTAAGTCCTTGGTAATAATGATTCCAAGGTCCTCCTCTTGTTCTACACTATTTATGTCATTTCCAAGCAGCATGTAGCTGGCATGAGGGTTGCTTGTTCCTATTTGTAACACTTAATACTTATCCACGTTAAAAGGCATTTGCCATTTTTTTTACAACTCTCCTATTCTCATTAGGTCATTTCTTAAACTTTCCACTGCATCTGGGTCTGCTGCATTTACACCTAGTTTGGTGTCATCTGCAAATTTGGCTATCCTGCTAGTTAAGCCTACATCAATGTCATTAATGTAAATAAAAAACAAGAGAGGGACAAGGACAGAACCCTGAGGAACTCCGCTTGTTACATCTGCCCATTCTGATTCTTCACCATTTATTACAACTCTCTGTTTTCTAAAGTTAGCCACTTTGATCTAATCCACTATTTCTCCTACAATTCCTCAAGCTCTTACTTGTGTGGAACCATGTCAAAGGCCTTTTGGAAATCTAAGTAGAGTATGTATATCTATTGCTCTGTATACAACAGTCATAAATACCAAGCATGTTATGAAAACACTCCAAGAGGTTTGATAGGCAGGATCTGTTTTGTTTGAAACCGTATTGGCTGTTTAACAAGTTGTTTCTATCTATGTGATCCACAATTTGATCTGCAATTATGGACTAAAAAATCTAGCAAACGACCAACATTAGGCAGATTGGTCTACAATTTCCCGGTTCTTCTCTTGGACCTTTTTTGTAAACTGGGGCACAATACCTAGTTTCTATCCTTTTGGTGCCTTTATTTGTTCAGCACTTTTTCTGAAGTTTATATAGGTGAAGATTGATCTCCTCTTTTAGCTCTTTAATTTCTCTTGTACGAATCCCATACAAGCCAGGAGATTTGAACTTGTCGAGTTTGTCTATTTTGTTTTTAATGTCCTTTTCTGTAAATATTATTTTGCCCAATGGTTCTGCCCCTTCATATTTAATAGCAGGTTCCAGTATTGAGGTAGTGTCTTCAATTGTGAATACACTAGTAAAAAACTTATTCAATAACTTTGCTTTTTCCAAATCTGAGTTCACCAGGTTACCTCTTGTCCCTTAGGGGACTTATGCTATTTTTTATTGGTTTCTTACTACAGGCAGTCCCTGGGTTACGACAGGTTCAGCTTAAGACGTTCCAAGGTTAAGGCGCTTTTCAATTATATTCATCAGAAATTATTTCCAGGATTACAAAGCCTACAACCCTCATTTGGCAGAAGAAATATGACACCAAAAATGCAAAATAATCAATATTTGAAGGTTTTTTTATGAAAAATGCAATAAGAATGCAGTTTTACATAGTTTTCAATGCCCCCAAAGTATTAAAAATGAAATTTTCATTATTAAAATGAAGTTTTATTGTATACTTACCGAACAATTATAGAGCCGTGATTTCCACGAGCGGCAGGATACTAAATTCAAATTTACGCGTCGCGTCGCAACACTGGTGGTGATGAACGTCATCTCCCTCCACTTGCGGGAGAACCAGGTACAACTGCCCAGGTGAATCCAATTCTTTTCTGTCCGCCCGTCCGTCGACCTCCAAGGGGAGGATTTTGGGGTGGGTATAATCATAATTGTTTTGGAATGGTAAGTAACAATGCAAATCTTCATTTTAATAATGAAAATTTCATTTTTATTGTAGTGTCTTACCGAACAATTATAGAGCTGATTACACATTTATGGGAAGGTGGGATTCAGTGGACCACTAGTATTTTTAAATGGTTACATTTATTGCAATACCAGTAAACACTCAAGGTGTCTGTTGTATCTTACCTTGTAAGAGAGCTACAGCAGACTGTTACTGCCTCTGGTCGGTGCTCTTCTTACTATTGTAGAGGAATTGGAATTTGACCAAAGTTAGCCTCTACAGGAGTGGAATCCTTCCGTAGTTTTCAAGCGAGTCAAGGCTGACTGACGGAGGATAGTACAACAAAAGATTGCCCTTGCCCTGGGCTAAGACCAGAAATTCAATCATACAAAACATTTGTCACCAACACCAGATTTAAAAACTATATACCCAACCATTGTAAAATCTGACCTAACAGACTGGTGAGTATCCCAGGTACTCAGTACCCCCAGCTTCCCTTGAACTCGACAACCTATTCAAGGTGAAAAGTTAGCATAGAGGTGACGACCCCTGCTGCCGTTTCTCCCAACACCATGCCAGAAACCGCCACCGGACCTAACGATTTACAATTCTCGAAACCGTTTCTATCTCTTTGAGATAATGACTCGCAAAAACCGAATTCGATCTCCAGAACGTGCTCTGAAGAATCGAAGCTAAAGATAAATTCTTTCTGAATGCTAAAGAAGTTGCCACTGCTCTAACCTCGTGAGCTTTAACTCTCAGAAACGGAAAGATTGTCGTTCTCGACTGCGAGTTGAGCTTCCCTGATAAGCTCTCTAATAAAGAACGATATAGCATTCTTAGAAAGAGGACGAGAGGGATTTTGAACCGAGGTCCAGAGCTTAGAAGATTGTCCTCTAATACCTTAGTGGCAACAGATACTGCTTAATAGCCCTGACTGGACATAAGAGCCTTTCTTCCTCCTCATGTCCAACCAAATCAGATAAGTTCCTTACCACAAAACTCCTCGGCCAAGGATTAGAAGGATTCTCATTTTTGGCTAGAAAGGTCAAAGATACCGAAAATACAGCATTGCCTTGAGAGAAACCGACTCTTTTTGTCTATAGCGTGGCAATTCGCTGACACGCTTAGCCAGAAGCTAGTGCAATAAGAAAAAGTGCTTCTTAGTCAAGTTCTGAGTGAAGCCGACTTCAAAGGCTCAAACGGTGGCCCCATGAGGAAACTTAAGCACCCACTCTAAGTTTCCAAGCCACTGTATCTTGCGGGAGCTTAGTGGTTTCGAAAGACCTAATGAGGTCCGACAGATCTGAATTGGAGGAAATATCCAAACCTCGATGTCGAAAAACCGAAGAGAGCATGGCTCTATATCCTCTGATCGTCGAAGGAGCCAGTTTCCTTAGAGTTCCTAAGAAATAGAAGAAAATCTGCTATTTCTGTTAAAGAGGGTCACAAGTGAGGAACTTTAGCACTTATAACCACCACTCTTGAAGTTCTCCAATTCCCTGATGATTTGTTTAGAAGACTCTATCCTACAATGAGGCATAGTTCTGCAGCTCTTCTTGAAAATCCTTTCGCTCTGACAAGATTCCGGACAGTCTGAACCCTGTCAGAGCTAGAGCGGACAAGTTTTGGTGGAACCTCTTGAAGTGAGGTTGTTTGAGAAGCCACTTCTCTGGAGGAAGAAGTCTGGGGAAGTCTACTAACAACTGGAGAAGGTCCGGGAACCACTCTTTCCTGGGCCAAAAGGGAGCGATTAACGTTAGTGTTACATTGCTGTGCGACATGAACTTGTTCAGCACCTCTCTTATTAGACCGAACGGAGGGAATGCATAAGCTTCCAGACCCGACCAATCCAACAGCATTGCGTCCACCGACCAAGCTAGAGGATCTGGGACTGGAGAACAAAAGAGAGGAAGACGGTTGTTCCTTGATGTCGCGAACAGGTCTATTGACGGTCGTCCCCAAAGGCGCCAAAGTTTCTGACAAATCTTGTTGTCCAAAGTCCACTCCAGAGGTACACTTGCTGTTGACGACTTAACTCGTCCGCCAGGACGTTCATCTTTCCGAACAAATCTCGGGACTAGCTGAACCTTCGCTTCGTTTGACCACAGGAGGAGATCCTTGGCTACTTCGTACAGAGAAAGACTGAGTCCCCCCGTTTCCAGCACGTACGAGAGAGCCGTGGAGTTGTCGGAATGCACTGCCACTACTCGACCTTCTACTAAGCTCCGAAACTGTCTGAGCCCCAAGAAAATTGCTAACAGTTCCTTTACATTTATGTGGAACTTCTTCTCCTTCTCCGACCAAGCTCCTGAAGTCCGTTGATTTCCCAGTAGGGCTCCCCAACCTGTGTCCGATGCGTCGGAAAAGAACTGTAGGTTCGGGAGGATGGGTGTCGTAAATCTAACCCTTCTTCCAACCTTGCTCGAGAGAGCCACCACCTTAGGTCCTCTTTTATTTGATCTGTGACAGGAGGAAAGGTAATCGAGGTCTGGTTGTGTCTTTCCTGCACCAAGAGGCTCTCAGGAAAAAAACTGCAGAGGTCTCATGTGCAGTCTTCCCAACGTCACAAATTTCTCCACTGACGTCAATTTGCCCAGGAGCCTCATCCACTGATTGCAGAACTTACCTTTTGTCCAAGAACTCCTGAACTGTCTCCAGACAGCCTTGAACCCTCTTCGGGGACAGAAAAGCCCGAAACTTGAGCATTCAGAATCATCCCCAAATAAAGGATGCTCTGAGATGGAACAACTGGGACTTCTCTGTTGTTGACCAGAATTCCTAACTTTCTGGCAAGATCCAGAGTTGTTCAAGGTCCTTCATGCACCGACTCTCTGATTCCGACCGGAGAAGCCAATCGTCCAGATAGAGGGAGATTCTTACTCCTAATATGTGCAGCCAGCTTCCTATCGGGATAGACCCTGGTGAAAACTTGAGGAGCGGTTGCTAGTCCGAAGCAAAGCGCCCGAAACTGAAACACCTTGCCTTCGAACATGAACCTCAGGTACTTCCGAGATTCGCGATGTATCGGAATGTGAAAATAAGCGTCTTGCATGTCCAGAGAGAACCATCCAATCCCCCTGTCTGATGGACTCCAGAAACCGACCGAGTGGTCTCCATATGAAATTTTGTTTTCTGGACATGCAAGTTCAGGGCGCTCACATCCAAAAACCGGCCTCCAGCCCTCTGATGACTTGGGAACTACAAAAAGGCGATTGTAAAAGCCTGGAGGAAAATCCCCTTCTATCTGTTCTATCGCTTCTTTGAGAACAGCGCTTCCACTTCTGCGGCTAGCGCCAGAAATTTGTCTGAGCCCGGAGAGTATGCCTGGAATGGAATTGGCACAGGTGAGAGCGAGGGAGGTGAAACGAGAGGAATACGATAGCCGAACTTGAGTACTTGCACTACCCAGGCTTCTGCTCCTCTGTTTTCCCATTCCTCCCAAAACAGAGCCAGCCTGGCCTCCCACTGGTGCATGAAGAACCGAGCTTTCATTGGAAGGTTTGTTAACCTTGGCCGAGGCCTTAGACTGAGGTCGCAAATTCGACTTCGGCCGAAAGAAGCGCTTGGGTTTTCTCCCTCGAAAAGGCACTTGGGCCAGAGGAGAAAACCGAAGGAACAGTCTCCACAGGAGCTTTAGGTCTCTAGTAGACTGTGCCAGTAAATCCGAAGTAGATTTCTTATCTAGCGCAGACGAAATTGACAACACTACATCGTCTGGAAAGAGGTTATCTTTCACAAAAGGAGCAAACAAGAGAGCAGACTTCTGTTGGGAAGTAACCCTTTTAGAAGCAAAGGAGCACCAAAGTTGCCTTTCTTAAGGGTACCAAAGGCGATGAGCGAAGCTAACTCATCACATCCATCCCTAATGGATTTGTCCCGCACAGGACAGAACACCAATCCAATCCTCCGCTAACTCCTGAGAAAGAGAAGGACAGTCTTCGATCTTGGCCGCTAAAGCGCCAATAGTTCCAATCAAGGAAGCTAAAGACTTCCAAAAGTTTAAATTGATTCTTTACAACGTGGTCCAACTCAGGCGCTGTAAAGAAAACTTTCGCTGCGGCGAAAGCAGATCTTCTAGAGGAGTCGATTAAACTGGAGAAGTCTCCCTGGGAGGAGGCAGAAACTCCCAGAGAAGGAGCTTCCCCAGTTACATAAAACCTATACCTCTTACGAAGCAACTTAGAGGGAGGGTAAGCAAAAAGAGCCTTCCCTAAGTCTCTTTTCATAGACTCCATTTCTCAGTCTCTTTCAACGAATGTCTAACCGCTTTAGATAGAACAAGTTTTGGGAGGAGAGGGTCTGAAGTTTTCCTCCTCATCAAAAAAGTCGAAGTTGGGGAGCGCGGAGCCGCTTCTCAAAATAATCTGGATAAGATACCAGAAGAAATCTAAGGAGACGTGAATAACACGAGAGGTGATGTGAATCCTCCTCCTCTACTTCTTCTTCATTCTCCGATACCGCCGAAGAAGTAGACGGAACTACAACCGGATCTGAAGGTTTCGAACCACCCTTGGACTCATTCATCCGTTGGTTAACATCTCTAACTGCTTGCGCAAAGGCGCCAGAGACGAATCAAAAACAGTTAACGTAGGCTTGGAAGAGCCTAAATGTTCAGCAGGAGGCGGAAAAACTACTTGCGCCTCGCTCGGAGCCGCCGAAATTCGAGGCGAAACAGGCGCATCAGGCGTAACAGACGAAAAAGCGCCTAAAGAAACACCCTTAGAACTGCTAGCTACAGCACTAAAACCACAATCTTTACTAGTAGATGGAGCCGAAAAAGGCACAGATTGAGGCGACGAACGAGCCGCTAACGGCCGCGGCGCAACCCTACTCTCAGGTCTCCTTCATACCGCTTACTGGAGGAGGCGAAGAATCGGCGCCTGAACGCCTCTTTAAGGGACGCGAAACAGGCGAATCTCGCCAAGAGCGCCGCGCGACCGGGAGACGAATCGCTTGAATCATTCGAAAGGCGTCTGACTGCAACACCTTTCCAACGCTTAAACCGAGCCCTGTTGAGGCGCAACAGCTCAACAAGAGAGGCGCCTGTCTGTGGGCAATCCCGATCGACTCCCTTGGGACTTCCGGTATGTCTTCTCCCCGGTGCGGGGGAGCTGGACAGTGACCTTTGTCTAGGAGACTGTCAGGACAGACAGACGCACCCTCAACTACACTCTTACCTAAAGCCGCTTTCTCCAAAAACGTCTTAACTGAATTACCAAGTTGCAAAACCGTATTCGCAGTACCGAAAATTTCTGATCTAACCTCGATTCCGACTGGCAATGGTGTCGGAAGAAACTACACGGGAAGCCGGAGAAGTGGATTAGTAGGAGGAATAGGAGGTGTAGTTAAAGGAGACATAACAATTTGAGGAGAAACAGAAGGAACAGATGCATCGCAAGACGAAGCAGAGCTAAGTCTACTTTCCCTAAGCGTTGCTTTTCTAATTCTGTCTTTAGCTAATTCTCCGAGTATGAACTAAAAAAACTTCCATTGAGAATCAGTCCAATCACTACACTCGTTACATGTTCGATCTGCTGAACAAACTGTCCCCTACACTTAAAACACAATTTAGTGTGAGAATCATACTCTAACTTGGATAATCTAGTTTTACATCCTGAGATGCAAAACCTAACTCCCGACGGACTAGAATCCGACATGGCAACGCCTAAATAAAAAGCAAAATAACAACAACGCCAAAAAAGAGTACTTCACCAATTCCGAAGATCCAATCCACAAGAAAAAAAAGCGAAGCAAAGTCATCCAACCGCACCGACCACCGATGTTCACCGGACGCCGGCAGGAAAAGAATTGAATTCACCTGGGCAGTTGTACCTGGTTCTCCCGCGAGTGGAGGGAGATGACGTCATCACCACCAGTGTTGGCGACGCCGACGCGCTAAATTTGAATTTAGTATCCTGCCGCTCGTGGAAATCACGGCTCTATAATTGTTCGGTAAGACACTACAATAAAAGTTAGGTTTTCTTAGGATTTTTTACGATGTTGCAGCTTACGACGATTTTCGGCTTACAACACGTCTCAAGAACGGAACCCCCGTCGTTGCCCAGGGACTGCCTGTATTAGCTAGCATGCGCAAAGAATTCTTTTTGGGTTTTCTTTACAAACTGATCCAACTCTCTTATCCTCATTTATATTGGCATTTCTTACTAATTTGTCCACCAATCTACAGTTCTTTATGCCTGCTTGCTTCTATTAGTGTTGGATGAGGGTTTATTGATTTTATTTCTCTGCTGAACCATTTTGGCTGAGGGTTGCCATTTGTTAGTATTTGCCTAAATGGTATACATCTAGAGCTCCTTTCTGTGTATTCCTCGTGAAAGCTTTCCCAATGCTTATAGATACCTGTGTTCTCGTCGTACTCTAGATTTTTAACGTACACCTTTAGCTTTTTTAGATCTTGTCGATGGTAGTCTAATCTCATTAATATCTTTTTGTTTTCTTATGTTGAACATTAATTTGAAATGAGATAATTTCATGGTCTCTTTTGCCTAGATTTGCACCTACTGAAAGGTAAGATACTAGATTATCTTCTGTTGATAGGGCGATATCTAGTATGTTGTTTCCTCTAGTGGGTTTGTCAACCCATTGGTGGAGAAATTCATTTTTTACAAATTTTAAGTCTCTTTCCTTCTACGTTTGATGCGGAGGTCATCGTGTCCCAATGTACTGCTGCATTGAATTCTCCCATTATTATGCAGAGTTTGTTGTTTTATCTCTTGTCCTAGTAGTGCATACAGCTCCTCATCAGACATTTGTGATTGGTGGGGAGGTCTGTACACTAATATTAGAGTTATCTTCTACACTAATATTAAAGTTATCTTCCTCCCTAGGCTGTTCATATTGATGCCAATCACTTCTTGCATGGTTGTAATTTTACCTGTTCACCATTATCGACAGAAATACCAGGTGGCCCATAGCAACACCAATAAGGCAACAGATGGCGGAGAGTTGCATGAAAGCTCTTAACGGATGGGTCCTGCAGATCATCACGACAGGGGGGCTAACTTCTTGTTCGCCTGATGGAACGCCCTCCCAGGCAGTTTGGGGACAGAGATTACACACACAACGGCCTACAACCCAGAGGCTAACGGTATCATCAAAAGGCTTAACTGGTCATTGAAAGCATTACTCATTGCCAGATGTCAAGGGAGACTTGGAGAAAGGAGTTACCTTGGGTCTTACTGGGCCTGAGAATGACATCACACACAGCATTCAAAGCATTTCCAGCAGAAGCCCAATATGACCCAGCACTAACATTCCCGGCAGATGTCTTTCAAAATCAAATGAGCCCAATATCCCAGTCTGACAGATGTCAAGCATTAGAATGGATGTCAACCAAGACAACCTACCACATAACCAGAAAAGTGTACGTCACTAGCGAACTGCAGAAAACAAAACATGAGTTCATTTGGGTAGATCCACACCTCTCCCAAGCCTAATCGGGACCACATGACATCATCCAGAGATGACATAAAGCCTACCAGATGGCGGTGGATGGCAGGACTACACAGGTCTCCATCGACTGTCTTAAGCCAGCATACCTCCTGGACACTAACCTACAACCAAAGGCCTCTCAAAGGAGGGATACCTGTAGGGTCCCATGCGGACTCATACATCTTTGTCTCACCTGGCCAGCTAATCTCCTCACAACAAACATCACTGTGTGCCAATGCACGTATACAAGAAACATCTTTTGTACATATATTCTAATTCATATTACATATTGTTATGTTGAATGCATCATTATTACCGTATTCATTACAATGTCCGCATTTCAGCCGTATGTACTGTAACTTCAGTCATTTTGATTTATATGTATCTTTCAATCTGTCAACAAACACAAGTGATTGTGTTGTGACCTCTGTTTTGGTTCACCTCATGTTAGGGCCTACATTTCCACTCGCAAGAGATATTAACCTGTCTGCTTGTTGTCTGAATAAATTAGTAAGTTTTGTAGATGCTGCCTCTTACTCATGCCTTTGCTAGAATATAACAAAACTTTTAATAAAAAATTAATTATAATAAAATGGAGTGCCTGGACTGTATATCTATGTGATTTTTAGGTTGCATATTTTGTACTGAAACCTATGCAATGATCTGTTGGCAACAATTTGAGTGGTATCGCTGATATCTCGTAAACATAAGTACACAATCAAGTAGGTGGTGCCTACATTATTTACTAGGTGTAAATATCAGCAAAATTATGAGTGACCATTTCAAAATACAATGCAGCGGAGCTAAAAAGAAAAAAAAAAAAAGACTAGCCAAGTTTTTCTAAACATTGAATTTAACAAGACCATTGAGCCACATTTCAAGACAAACAAAAGGCTCACCCACAATAGGCAAGCAGTGAAAATTGGAGTCCATTAAAACCAAGAAAGTTGTCCAGGCAGATCACTGTGAAGTGTCAGGCAGGTGAGGAAGATCTACTAGACAGTGCTGGATAGATAAGTGAAAAGAGGACTAGAAAGGACACCCCTTAAATCAAGAAAGATACTGTGCATGATAGACAGAGGTGATTGGACAATAGGTATACCGTAAAGGGGTTCCACATGTTTCCAAGGAGGCTTCTGTGTAAACGTAAGCAGCAGCTAAAGTTGCAGAAGTTTTAAACACAAAGGGTTAATGCACAATTTGGAAGTTAAAATTATAAATATAACAATGACCAGTGCATTGTTTATTCACTAAAGCTATTCCTAGTTAGAGAAAATGGCTTAATAATAATAATAATAATAATAATAATAATAATAATAATAATAATAATAATAATAAATAATAATGTGGCGCCGTGGAGGAGTGGGTTAGGTCGTCAATAGACTTAAGTCAAGTTAAGCAACATTGGGGCTGGTCAGTCGTTGGATGGTGACCGCTCTCCTCGGCGTTGATTCCTTGGGAAAGGATCTTTACCATAATTTCCTCAGTCTACTCAGCTGTAAAGAGTACCTATCCCTGATGGGGTAGGGTCCACTATGGGTTAAATAGCAAAACTCAGCAATGATGGAAAGAAATGAAGGAATAAACGACAACAACGTAAATGGAACCTCTGGCAACAGAGGAGCTTCGTCCGGCAACCAGGTATTCAACCCAAGTTGAGGGGAGACGTCAGGTACATACTTGGAGGTCGTCATTCAGCAACTGATCACCACAACGACAGTAATCAACAGCCTGAGATTGGAGGTACAGAGGCAAAAGGGAAGATATGGACAAGAGAAGAAAATAAGGAAATATGGAGATGCTACATCAGAAGCAACCCGATGGAGAGAGGATATAGAAGAAGATTGGTCAACATCTGGAATGAGAGGAATAACACCCAAACCCCCAAACAGAGCAGGAGGCTGGCAGACCAAGTAAGGAACATAAAGAAAAGAAACTGGCTCTCCCCAACAGAAAGAGAAGAACTGGAAAGGGAAATGTCACACGACAAAACGAATTACACGAAGACGAACTGAGATACGATGCCACAGAAGACGACAGGGAGGATGAGGTATCAAACAACGACACACGAAGAAACACCGACGAAGTAACAGAGAGGACGGAATGGGTAGAAAAGATTAGACAATGGATGGAGCCAGATACCGAGAGAACAAAGATCCCCTCCATGAAAGCCTTATAACACCAAGAAATTAGGGAGAAAACAAGTGAGGTCATGAAATAATGGGCATAATACACACCACCAGTATCACAGAAACAAATAACTTTGACATATGCAGGAGCAAGATTAGTAGCAGAACTGATGGGGATTCGAACACCAACACCACCAGCACAACCTTCGAACACCAACACCACCAGCACAACCAACCCAACAGAAACCAAAACAGCAACCTCCTTGGAAAAGGCGCCTGGAAAAGCAAATCATGGTGATGAGATCTGACTTGAGTAAACTGAAAGAGATGGCAGAAAAATGGCTAAGAAGCAAGAAAACAAGGGAAGAACTCAACGAGAAATACAAAGTACAAAAGAGGGACTAAACAACACAATAGAAGATGTAAAAAATTATTGTTATATACAATAAAGTTTGTTCATACTTACCTGGCAGATATATATATAGCTGTATTCTCCGACGTCCGACAGAATTTCAAACTCCCGGCACACGCAGTGGGCGGCCAGGTGGTTAGTACCCATTCCCGCCGCTGGAGGCGGATATCAGGATCATTCCCATTTTCTATTCAGATTTTTCATACCACTGTCCCCTGAGGGGAGGTGGGTGGGTACTTTAAATTTAATTATATATCTGCCAGGTAAGTATGAACAAACTTTATTGTATCATAACAATAACATTTTGTTCATGAACTTACCTGTCAGATATATATATAGCTTGAATCCCACCATTGGAGGTGGGAAGGGACAGAATAGAAGGATTTAGGAAACACCTCAAGTGCAGATGATTGACATCTTGATTCCTTACCTGTTAGCATAGCTGACTTCTTGATTACTGTCACCGAAGTCTGCTTTTGCTTTACTAGAGTTGCCAACAAGGTAGTGACCTGTGTAGTTGGTGGGCGCTCTAGATGATCTGTCAACGGGGGCGTGACCACAATGTGACTAGACCATATTGACCATACTGTGGAGGGCAACGAAGCTAAAAACCACCACCTGACCTAACCTATCGAAGTTAGTCCCATAACTTCTAGGCTAAAGAAGGGAAAGCGCCTCAAGCAACCAACCCTTCAACCATAAACCAACACAAAATTAAAAGCACACCTACCACCCCTTTTCTATAGGATAGTATTTGTGCTGCTCCTGCCCCAACACCATTTCTGCGGATATGTATGGTCCTAGCGACTCGCAGTTCTCATATGCCGTCTTCACATCCCGCAGGTAATGTGAAGCAAACACAGAGTTGCTTCGCCAAAAAGTAGCGCTAATGATATCATTAAGTGCCATATTCTTTCGAAATGCCATTGAAGTCGCAACAGCTCTCACTTCATGGGCTTTTATTTTCAAAAGCTTCATATCACCCCATCCGAGCAGGACGCATGGCCTCCCTGATGGTGCTCCGTAAAAAGAATGCCAGTGCATTCTTCGACATAGGAAAGTCGGGTCTCTTAACAGAACACCATAAGTTCTCAGAAGGACCCGACAATCTTTGGTCTTTTGCATGTAAAATTTGAGAGCCCTGACAGGGCACAGGACTCTCTCTGGCTCTTGTCCGATGAACTCTGTTAACCCCTTGATTTCAAAGGTTTTTGGCCAGGGGTTAGATGGGTTCTCATTCTTCACTAAGAAATTAGGATCCAAGGAGCACACTGCACTGTGTCCTCTGAAACCCACATCTTTACTAATTGCCTGAATTTCACTAACCCTCTTTGCCGTGGCAAGAGCAGTTAGGAAAATCGCCTTTCTAGTAGTGTCTCTCATGAGGCAGCATGCAGAGGTTCAAAGGGAGCCGACATCAAGAACCTTAGAACTACATCAAGGTTCCATGATGGAACCTTCGTTGTAGTACTTTGGTTGTCTCAAACGATCTCAAAAGATCGTGAAGATCTTTATCATTTGTCAGGTCTAATCCTCTGTGGCGGAAGACAGCTGACAGCATACTCTTGTCCTTTTATTGTGGGCACTGCTAGTTTGTCCACATTTCTCAAATGCAGGAGAAACTCAGCGATTTGGTCACAGAGGTCGTGGAGGAGGAAATACCTTTCTTCCTACACCATCTCCTGAAGATAGCCCACTTCGACTGATAACTGCTCGAGAGGAAGCTCTTCTCGCATTGGCAATAGCCTCTGCCACTGATCTTGAAAAACCTCTCGCTCTGGCCAACTTCTTGATAGTCTGAACGCAGTCAGACTCAGAGCGAGAGGTTTCCGTGGTACCTCTCGAGTGGCGTTTGAGAAGATCGACTCTCTCTGGCAGGGTTCTCGGGAAGTCTACCAGAAGAGACATGACCTCCGTGAACCAATCGCTTGAGGGCCAAAAGGGGGCGATCAGAGTCATTCTCGCTCCTGGCGACGCCGCAAA
Source organism: Macrobrachium nipponense (assembly GCF_015104395.2). NCBI lineage: Eukaryota > Metazoa > Arthropoda > Malacostraca > Decapoda > Palaemonidae > Macrobrachium > Macrobrachium nipponense. Next base: position 110,002,693 of record NC_087202.1, read on the forward strand.
CTTCCTTGTTACCTCTCCTTAGAGTTTGAAACGGGGGAAAGGCGTACACATCCATCCCCGTCCAGTCCCATAGGATGCATCTACCGCTATTGCTTTCCGGGTCGAGAACTGGAGAGCAATAAATCGGAAGCCTCTTCGTTTTCGAGGGTTGCAAAGAGGTCGACTAGCGGCCGTCCCCACAACTTCCATAGCTCTTGACAAACTTCTAGATGTAGGGTCCATTTCTGTGGGAAGCATCTGATGTCGACGGCTTAAAAGATCTGCTCGAACATTTTGAATTCCTGAAATGAACCTTGTCAGGATCACTATGTTTCGAGCTTTTCGCCCATAGAAGGATGTCTCTCGCTATCACGAACAGTGATCGAGAGTGTCCATGCTGCTTTTTTATGTAAGTGAGAGCCGTAGTGTTGTCCGAGTTGATCTGGACAACTCGGCCCACCATCGTTCTTCGAAGAACTGAAGAGCCAACCGAATAGCCTCCAATTCTTTTAAGTTTATGTGCCAGGGACCTCTGTTCCCCTCTCCAGGCCTGACACTTCCTCCTTTCCTAGTGTTGCTCCCCAACCCACCATGGAGGCGTCTGAGAACAACACTAGGTCGGGGCTCAAAAGCTTGAGGGACATCCCTTCCGAGAGTATGGTCGGATCTTGCCACCACTTCAGATGATCCTTGACCGCTTTTGAGATAATCAAAGTCGAGTCTAGATTCTTGTCTTTCCAGTTTTCTGCCATAAAAAAACTGGAGTGGCCTGAGGTGCAACCTCCCCAGGGAAACAAACTTCTCCAGCGAAGAAATGGTTCCCAGCAGACTCATCCATTTCCTTCGCCGAGCATGTTTCTTTCCCTAAGAAGGCTAACACTTTCTCTAAGCATCTCTGCTGACGTTCCTTTGATGGAAAAGCTTGAAAAGCCGCTGAATCCATCTGAATCCCCAGATACACGATGGACTGCGTGGGGATCAGATGGGACTTCTCGTAATTTACTATAAGGCCCAGGGCCTTCGTCAGCTGTAATGTCGTCTGAAGGTCCTCCAGGCACCTTGACTTCGAAGGCGACTTGATTAGCCAGTCATCCAGGTAGAGCGAGACTCTTATCTTCGATAGGTGAAGCCATTTCGCCACATTCCGCATGAGGAAAGTAAAAACCATCGGCGCCGTACTCAGACCGAAGCACAGAGCCCTGAACTGGAAGACCTGCCCTTTTAAGATGAACCTCAGGAACTTCCTTGATTGGGGATGGATCGGGACGTGGAAATAAGCGTCTTGAAGGTCCAATGACACCATCCAATCCCCTGGTCTCAAGGCCCCTAGCACAGACTGAGAAGTTTCCATCCTGAATTTTTCTTTCTTTACACAAAAATGTTCAGTCTGCTGACGTCTAGGACAGTCTCCATCCCCCAGACTGCTTCGGAACCAGGAATAACCTGTTGTAGAAGCCTGGGGAATCCAGCATCAGGACTTCCTCTACGGCCTTCTTTTCCAACATTTGATCTAGAAGGTCGAGTAAGATCTGTTGCTTCTCTGACTGGTATGCGGGCGACAGGTCTATCGGCTTCGTCTGCTCAAAGGAGGCGCAGAGAGGAAAGGGATCTTGTATCCTCTCTCGATCACATCTAGGGTCCAGGTGTCCGCCCCCTATCGTCCTCCATGCCTGAGCAAATAAGGTGAGTCTCGCACCTACAGGTGCCTGAAGGGCAGAAACGTCAATTTTTTCCTTTCTTGATAGAAGAGATCTTACCTCTGAAGGACCCCCTTCCTCTCGAAGAACCTCTAGAGGAAGGTGCTCCACGAAAGGGCTTAAATTTCTTCTTGGGTGCTGGAGCTGTTGAAGTAGAAGCCTGAGGAGTAGGTCGTCTGGAAGATTGAGTCAAGAGGTCCCTTGTTGCTTTTTCTTGCAAGTTTACCGACAGATCCTTAATCATGGACTGCGGAAATAGGTGCGTAGAGAAGGGGGCGAATAATACTCCGCTTTCTGAGCGAGAAACTGCTTTCGCCGCAAAGCTACAATAGAGAGCTCTCTTCTTTAGTAGACCTGTAGCAAAATGAGATGCTAACTCATCAGAGCCATCCCTTACTGCTCTATCCATACAAGCTAATACACTCGAAAGCTCTTCCAGCGAAATCGAGTCTTGACTCCTCGATTGTACATCCAAAGCCCCGAGGCACCAATCTAAAAAGTTAAACAAACCCTCTAGCGTCTTAAATAACCCCTTGAGGTGATGATCAGTCTCCGTCATTGTCCAGGAAACCTTAGCCGATGACAAATAAGACCTCCTTGGAGCGTCCACCAAATTGGCGAAATCTCCTTGAGAAGAAGACGGTGCTTTCAATCCTGCTTCTTCTCCTGTTTTGTACCAGATCCCAGCTCTCCCTTTCAGTCTAGATGGAGGAAGTGCAAACGAAGTCTTCCCTTTACCTTCCTTGAATCCATCCAATCCTGGACTCTCTTAAACGCTCTCTTCGCAGAGAGCGAAGTGGCCATCTTAACGAAGCCAGGGGCCTTCCTGGCCTTCGATGAGGCAAATTGTGAAGGTGGAGAGCAAGGAACGGGCGCTTGAAAATTATCTGGGAACAATTTCTTAAGTAAATCCGTCAACGTCTTATAGTCTGACGACGCTGACGCATTTGGTTCGTCATCATCAGTAGGACAGCGATCACTAGACGAATCCTTCTCTCGGTTATCAGCGCCCTTCAAAGATCGCGATGACTTCGACACTTTAACATGAGAAACATCCTGACGTTTCGGACTCAACTGTTGATCGTCCTGGAAAGCGTCCCGATATGCAAGGCGCCGCGCGTTCTGAGAAGCGTCCTGCAGAGCGTCCTGATGTGGCGTCCTGAACAGCGTCAGCTCGAGCGTCTTGCTGAGCGTCATGATGTGTAGGACGCCGTGCGTCCTGAACAGCGTCAGCTGGAGCGTCTTGGCGAGCGTTCCGCGCGTCTTGAAAAGCTTCTTCTCGAGCGTCCTGGTAAGCGCTTCATTGCTTAAGACGCCGAGCGTGATCATCAACATGCAAAGCTTGAACTTCCGATATTGATCCTTGAGCGTTCTCGGCCTTTTGACAAAGACGCCGGCCGCCTGTGCGACAACTCACGTCTCTGTCAAATTCGTCTCTCCTAGACGCCCTTTCATGAGGAACGTAATCACGTTCTCTAATGCGTCGGCTACTAGGAGGAGACTCAAAGGCCGAAAAACGCGGAGGAGGAGCCACCTATCCTTCCTTCGATGACTAGTTTCTGCCTCCTTTCTCTCAAAAAAGGAGGCTAACTGTCTCTACATTTCCCAAAGCATTTTCCTTGAAGGGGAAAGTTCAAATCGATCAGGAGAAGGACTCATCCTGTGCGAGGAAGATGGGCGAGGGATGCCCTTTCCTTCAACTCAGGAACATGCTTAGAGCGACTTGGACGCTCGAAAGAGTCCTCCCCTGATGAAGTCTTGTTCCTTTTCTGTGGCGGAAAAGCTTCAAAATCTTCAGGTGATGAATCTACGTAATGATCAGAAGGACGTGAAGCGTCCTCTTCTCTGAAACCTCTCTTAAGAGGGCGACGGCCGCTTGTGCGACACCTTGCGCCCCTGCCGCTCCCCCTGAGAGGTCTTCCGACGTCCCAAACCTCGGCGAGGAGAGGAAGTCTCGGAAGAATAGAAGCACTCTTTAAGTATCGTCGCCCGTGCACGAACACCGGCAGCCTGAGATTCGTCTCAGTTTGCTGCCGAAGGGACGTCAGAACGGTCATTAGATCCCGTAACCCTCCTTCGGGCTTTCGGCTTGCCTCTCTCCCTACCGCCTGGGAGTCCGGCAGGGGCCTAGGCCTAGAGGCATTATGGGACCGATCTGACCCCCCTTCCACAACACTAGATGCACTAACACTTTTATCACAATTCACATTTGACTGTAGAGCAATCACTTTAGATTCCAAGGCGCGAATCGACTCCATGATCGTAAATAATACGCTTCCTTCTGCAGACACTTCCTGATTGTTCGGAGGCAATACAACAGATCAGGTTGAATTACATCTACAGGAGGATTTAATGGAGATACAATTCTACCTTGACTTCAACTCACAGAAGCACTCCTAGAGGAAGACCTCCTGATTCTATCACGCTCAAGCTTTCTCACGTAAGAATCATATGCCTTCCATTCAATTTCAGTCAATTGCTCACACTCGATGCATCTATCATTCAACATACATACATGACTACGACATTTCGAGCACACTGAATGAGGGTCTAACCGAAGCTTTCGGCACCTCACCTTACATTCATGCACCTTACACACCCTGAAGCTAGCAGAGCTAGATCCAGACATCGTAATCAAAGAAAAGTCAAAGCCAAATCCAAATCAAATCCACTATCACGTTATGCCAAGCCAACAAGCCAAATCAAAACCAAAAAGTCAATCAGAATACTCAAGTTAGCACAAGAAGTTTCAAAATCCTAGGCGGAGGTCTGTAAACAGTTGTTTTTCACCGACCTGGGCGACAGAGAAAAATCTGAATAGAAAATGGGAATGATTCCTGATATCCGCCTCCCAGCGGCGGGAATGGGTACTAACCACCTGGCCGCCCACTGCGTGTGCCGGGAGTTTTGAAATTCTGTCGGACGTCGGAGAATACAGCTATATATATATCTGACAGGTAAGTTTCATGAACAAACAGAGGCTTAAGGCCAAAGCACATAAGATCCAACGGTACACGAACAGGAATAAGGGATACCAACAGAACAAACTATTTCGGAAACCAACCAGAAAGACTATACAGCCAACTAAGAGGGGAAAAAAAAAAAGACAACCACCCAGAAATTCCTGAAGCCGAACCAAGTAAGAGACACTGGGAAAACATATGGAGCAATCCGGTATCACACAACAAACATGCAACATGGCTCCAGGAAGTCAAGGAAGAAGAAACAGGGAGAATAAAACAAAGATTCACAGAGATCACGACAGACACAGTCAGACACCAACTAAAGAAAATGCCAAACTGGAAAGCCCCGGGTCCCGATGAAGTCCATGGATACTGGCTCAAAACTTCGGAGCCCTACACCCCACGAATAGCAAACAACTCCCAGCATTGTATCTCAATCACCAAGCACCCAAATGGATGACCACAGGAAGAACATCCTTAGTACAAAAAGACAAGAGTAAGGAAATATAGCCAGTAACTACAGGCCTATCACCTGCCTACCAATAATGTGGAAGTTACTAACAGGTATCATCAGTGAAAGGCTATACAACTACTAGAGGAGACAAACACCATCCCCCACCAACAGAAAGGCTGCAGAAGGAAGTGTAGGGCAACAAAAGACCAGCTCCTGATAGACAAAATGGTAATGAAGAACAGTAGGAGAAAGAAAACCAACCTAAGCATGGCATGGATAGACTATAAGAAAGCCTTCGACATGATACCACACACATGGCTAATAGAATGCCTGAAAATATATGGGGCAGAGGAAAACACCATCAGCTTCCTCAAAAATACAATGCGCAACTGGAATACATACTTACAAGCTCTGGAATAAGACTAGCAGAGGTTAATATCAGGAGGGGGATCTTCCAGGGCGACTCACTGTCCCCACTACTCTTAGTAGTAGCCATGATTCCCATGACAAAAGTACTACAGAAGATGGATGCCGGGTACCAACTCAAGAAAAGAGGTAACAGAATCAACCATCTGATGTTCATGGACGACATCAAGCTGTATGGTAAGAGCATCAAGGAAATAGATACCCTAATCCAGACTGTAAGGATTGTATCTGGGGACATCAGGATGGAGTTTGAATAGAAAAATGTGCCTTAGTAAACATACAAAAAGGCAAAGTAACAAGAACTGAAGGGTATAAAGCTACCAGATGGGAGCAACATCAAACACATAGATGAGACAGGATACAAATACCTGGGAATAATGGAAGGAGGGATATAAAACACCAAGAGATGAAGGACACGATCAGGAAAGAATATAAGCAGAGACTCAAGGCGATACTCAAGTCAAAACTCAACGCCGGCAAATATGATAAAAGCCATAAACACATGGGCATGCCAGTAATCAGATACAGCACAGGATTAGTGGAAATGGACGAAGGCAGAACTCCGCAGCATAGTCAGAAAACCAGGAAACATATGACAATACACAAAGCACTACACCCAAGAGCAAATACGGACAGACTATACATAACACGGAAGGAAGGAGGGAGAGGACTAGAAAGGAGGATGGGAGAGGACTATTCTAAGTATAGAGGACTGCGTCAACATTGAGAACAGAGCACTGGGGCAATATCTGAAAACCAGTGAAGACGAGTGGCTAAAGAGTGCATGGGAAGAAGGACTAATAAAAGTAGACGAAGACCCAGAAATATACAGAGACAGGAGAAAGACAGACAGAACAGAGGACTGGCACAACAAACCAATGCACGGACAATACATGAGACAGACTAAAGAACTAGCCAGCGATGACAATTGGCGATGGCTACAGAGGGGAGAGCTAAAGAAGGAAACTGAAGGAATGATAACAGCGGCACAAGATCAGGCCCTAAGAACCAGATATGTTCAAGGAACGATAGACGGAAATAACATCTCTCCCATATGTAGGAAGTGCAATATGAAAAATGAAACCATAAACCACATAGCAAGTGAATGCTCAGCACTTGCACAGAACCAGTACAAAAATGAGGCATGATTCAGTGCAAAAGCCCTCCACTGGAGCCTGTGCAAGAAACATCAGCTACCTTGCAGTAATAAGTGGTAACGAGCACCAACCTGAAGGAGTGATAGAAAACGATCACGCAAAGATCTCTGGGACTATGGTATCAGAACGGATAGGGTGATACGTGCAAACAGACCAGACGTGACGTTGATTGACAAAGTCAGAAGAAAGTATCACTCATTGATGTCGCAATACCATGGGACACCAGAGTTGAAGAGAAAGAGAGGGAAAAAAATGGATAAGTATCAAGATCTGAAAATAGAAATAAGAAGGATATGGGATATGCCAGTGGAAATCGTACCCATAATCATAGAGCACTAGCCCGATCCCAATCCCTGAAAAGGAATCTAGAAAAACTAGAGGCTGAAGTAGCTCCAAGACTCATGCTGAAGAGTGTGATCCTAGAAACGGCACACATAGTAAGAAAAGTGATGGACTCCTAAGGAGGCAGGATGCAACCCGGAACCCCACACGATAAATACCACCCAGTCGAAATTGGCAGGACTGGGTTAGAAGAGTAAAAAAAAAAAAAAAAAAACAAAAAAAAAAAAAAAAAAAAAAAAAAAAAAAAAAAAAATAAATAAATAATAATAATAACTAATAAGTAGTAAGAGAACTCTGGGAAAACATATGGAGCAATCCGGTATCACACAACAAACATGCAACATGGCTCCAGGAAGTCAAGGAAGAAGAAACAGGGAGAATAAAACAAAGATTCACAGAGATCACGACAGACACAGACACCAACTAAAGAAAATGCCAAACTGGAAAGCCCCAGGTCCCGATGAAGTCCATGGATACTGGCTCAAAAACTTCAAGGGCCCGACACCCACGAATAGCAGAACAACTGCCAGCATTGTATCTCAAATCACCAAGCAACCCAAATGGATGACCACAGGGAAGAACATCCTTAGTACAAAAAGACAAGAGTAAGGGAAATATAGCCAGTAACTACAGGCCTATCACCTGCCTACCAATAATGTGGGAAGTTACTAACAGGTATCATCGTGAAAGGCTATACAACTACCTAGAGGAGGGACAAACACCATCCCCCACCAACAGAAAGGCTGCAGAAGGAAGTGTAGGGCAACAAAAGACCCAGCTCCTGATAGACAAAATGGTAATGAAGAACAGTAGGAGAAGGAAAACCAACCTAAGCATGGCATGGGATAGACTATAAGAAAGCCTTCGACATGATACCACACACATGGCTAATAGAATGCCTGAAAATATATGGGGCAGAGGAAACACCATCAGCTTCCTCAAAAATACAATGCGCAACTGGAATACAATACTTACAAGCTCTGGAATAAGACTAGCAGAGGTTAATATCAGGAGGGGGATCTTCCAGGGCGACTCACTGTCCCCACTACTCTTCGTAGTAGCCATGATTCCCATGACAAAAGTACTACAGAAGATGGATGCCGGGTACCAACTCAAAAGAGGTAACAGAATCAACCATCTGATGTTCATGGACGACATCAAGCTGTATGGTAAGAGCATCAAGGAAATAGATACCCTAATCCAGACTGTAAGGATTGTATCTGGGGACATCAGGATGAGTTTTGGAATAGAAAATGCGCCTTAGTCAACATACAAAACGGCAAAGTAACAAGAACTGAATGGATAAAGCTACCAGATGGGAGCAACATCAAACACATAGATGAGACAGGATACAAATACCTGGGAATAATGGAAGGAGGGTATATAAAACACCAAGAGATGAAGGACACGATCAGGAAAGAATATATGCAGAGACTCAAGGCGATACTCAAGTCAAAACTCACGCCGGAAATATGATAAAAGCCATAAACACATGGCAGTGCCAGTAATCAGATACAGCGCAGGAATAGTGGAATGGACAAAGGCAGAACTCCGCAGCATAGATCAGAAAACCAGGAAAAACATATGACAATACACAAAGCACTACACCCAAGAGCAAATACGGACAGACTATACATAACACGAAAGGGAGGGAGATGACTACTAAGTATAGAGGACTGCGTCAACATCGAAAACAGAGCACTGGGGCAATATCTGAAAGCCAGTGAAGACGAGTGCTAAAGAGTGCATGGGAGAAGGACTAATAAAAGTAGACGAAGACCCAGAAATATACAGAGAAGGAGAAAGACAGACAGAACAGAGGACTGGCACAACAAACCAATGCACGGACAATACATGAGACAGACTAAAGAATAGCTAGCCAGCGTGACATTGGCAATGGCTACAGAGGGGAGAGCTAAAGAAGGAAACTGAAGGAATGATAACAGCGGACAAGATCAGGCCCTAAGAACCAGATATGTTCAAAGAACGATAGACGGAAATAACATCTCTCCCATATGTAGGAAGTGCAATACGAAAAATGAAACCATAAACCACATAGCAAGTGAATGCCCGGCACTTGCACAGAACCAGTACAAAAAGAGGCATGATTCAGTGGCAAAAGCCCTCCACTGGAGCCTGTGCAAGAAACATCAGCTACCTTGCAGTAATAAGTGGTACGAGCACCACCTGAAGGAGTGATAGAAAAAACGATCACGCAAAGATCCTCTGGGACTATGGTATCAGAATGGATAGGGTGATACGTGCAAACAGACCAGACGTGACGTTGATTGACAAAGTCAAGAAGAAAGTATCACTCATTGATGTCGCAATACCATGGGACACCAGAGTTGAAGAGAAAGAGAGGGAAAAAATGGATAAGTATCAAGATCTGAAAATAGAAATAAGAAGGATATGGGATATGCCAGTGGAAATCGTACCCATAATCATAGGAGCACTAGGCATGATCCCAAGATCCCTGAAAAGGAATCTAGAAAAACTAGAGGCTGAAGTAGCTCCAGGACTCATGCAGAAAAGTGTGATCCTAGAAACGGCACACATAGTAAGAAAAGTGATGGACTCCTAAGAGCAGGATGCAACCCGGAACCCCACACTATAAATACCACCCAGTCGAATTGGAGGACAAAAAAAAAAAAAAAAACAATAATAATAATAACATAATTATGACTGTAACAATCACCACTATTTTGTTTTTCTCTGAGGTTATTTCAAGTTAGAGAAAATGGCTTAATGTTGTTAATATTAATAACAATGCATTGATATTCGCATGTATGTTTACGAAAGTACTCTATATGGATTCAAACCATTAACACTAAAGTAAGGCACTGATATTAGTTCACACATCTCTGGAGAGCATAAAAGGAGAGGAACTTGATATGCTATTGCATATGCATGGTATCACAGCAGGCACCACTGCAACCCTGGAATGTCACTCATCACTGAAATTTCACTCCCTCCCCATCCAATCAGCAGTGAATGGACACATTTAATCCTCCTCCAGTGTAAACATTAAGAGCAGACAGTATCACCGGAATAAGGCTAATATTAACGCCCTTTCCCTAGGGATTTGAAACAATGACCACTGAAGTACCAGGTCACTGCTTGTTCCACAATGTGTTAGGCTGTGCTCTATAACTATTGGTAAGAAGCGCTGAGGTCAACACCTGGTATAACACTGATCTAGCATTTTGTAAATCCACAACAAACAAGGTTTGACAAATACACTAGGTTAGCATACAGACTAAATGTAGCCCTTAAACAAAATTAAATATTTATGTTAACAAATTACTTGCATTAAAAAATACCATAAATTCCTATATTTACATTTATAGAAAATTAAGTAAAGTCAAGTATTCAATGAGTCATAATATATACTATAAAGGCAACTAAGCAGCACTTATGTCAAATATAAGCTTCTACAAGGCTTACATTTTGAAGTTATAGCCAGACAAAAATTCCCCTCTCCACAACCCTGACCTAACCTATTCCAACTAGCTTAATGATAATCCCATTCAACTTAAGTCTAAAATAGTAGTGCGTATAATTCCTGCACAATAAAGTGCTTCTCCAGACATGGATTTCCATCAACCTTATAATTACTGAACCTCTTAAATCTTTATCTGTGGAGGGATAAGGTATAATTTAAGTACTGGCAACCAAATCTTATCAAAGCTTACTGTTATGGCGCACATCACTTACACATTTTACAAAAGTTACCCTATGCTCTTTTAATAACTGTACGCTTCCAAATTCAATTACTGGTAGTAACTGCAAAACTGAGACAACTGAGTTTACATTTATTGCCTGCAACTAAACAGAAAGATAAAATGGAATAATGGTACACTGCATATTTTAAAATGTCTGAAACAAATAACAGTCATCTTATACTTAATGGTTGTACTGTTAATAACATTTCAGACAAGACCTATTTGCATTAAAAACCAAAATCCTGATAATACTCAAAGAAATTAAAGTCAATACCAACAAAGGCGTAAATAAATCCCTACTCTCCTCTAAATATATAGCAAACCTCTTCAAGCAGCAATTGTCACAATTAAAAATAGAAATTTTCCACGTACTAAATGTAAAAATTTTAATTCTAACTATGACATATAAAATAATTTTTCATTTGCAAATTCTGAAGTTTTATATCACTACAGCACAATAAAAAAATATCTAACTTTGCTTTCAAAATTAAGTATAATATATAACATTCATGTCCATATGACTTTATAAATTAAAAGAGGCATGTATTTAATTCACTTTTGAAGTATATCTCAGAGTTATTCATTCTTACCTTTTGTAATCTAGTATATCTAAAAAAATTATTAATATCCTCAGCATTAAAGTTAGCCCACCCATAAAACCAACAAAGCAGATTTTTAAACACTCCATCAGACAACAATTTCACGGAATATTTATTAACACAATAACAGAAAGGAAAACAATAATCTCTTACCTCAACAAGGGCATCATCAATAATATGATCTCTTCTAATCTTAAGTTTCAAATATGGATTAGCAGGCATTCCCTCCATCACTTGTTGATAGATGCTCATTCTTCGCTCAGAGTACATTCTGATTCTATTATCATAGTAGAGTCCTAAGGCCTTTGTTGCTGGGGTGAGTATGAAAGGATAATTAAGAAAACTGAATTTATCACCACTACCTGCTTTATAATAAGCAAAATCTCGATCCATTTCAAGCTGATCACTGAGAAAATCATCGTAAAACTCTGAAAGAGGTATGAGCGGCACCCTTGCATCCAATACATGTATGCCCAGCTCTGTGCCAAGGCTATCTCTGGGAGGAGCTCTGGACTCCCATTCTTTACCAGCACCACTTATACTAAGGAAAGGATCATCATGGAGAGGCATAACCTCAACAGATGCCTCTTCTGGTGGTATATCCTGCAGTAAAGGATAATCTAAGTCACCACCTAATATATTGGCATAAAACTGAAGCTTCATGAACTGAGTGGCTGAAGTTATGCTGTCCTCATCATTGATTGTGAAATCCCTTGAAAATTCAGTGGTAAGAAGTTTAATGGTAATTAGCTGATGAAGACTTTCCAAAAGACGATGCAATCGAGGAGCTTCCCACGTAGAAAGATGACCAGTCAGTAGAGCTTGATCCTTGATGGGTAACTGGCTTATCGTTCGACACAACTTAGGCATAACTCCCTCAATATAATCCGTAGCATTCAATGCTGGGCTTTCTAATAGAATAATGAAAATATTTATATTATTAGGTATGGCAGTAAAAGCTTCACGATGAGCTCTTAGCTGAATACTAAGTGAATCTGATAGTAATTGTACAATAGCATTCATCAGGGTACTCCCAAATTCTGACTCTGGACATTCAAATAAAAAACTATATGCTTGTCGAACTTCACTTATATTAAGAGTCAATGGTCTTAAAGAACTTTCCACACATTTTTTATTCTGCCCCTTTCCATGGTTATCACAACTACACGAAGCACCTTCCCCACCACAAACTATTTCAGCACAATCAAAGTCTTTATCTAAATCTCCTTCTTGAGCACGTAACTCTTCTTTACTTTGAGCTGCTGTGCTCTGAGAATTCTTATTTGGAAATGCAGGACTACTGGCACTTTCTCCTTCTGGTTTAGGACTCTGCAAAAAGCTTCGTCTTAAGGCCACTTCATTAGAAAAAACAGCCCACAGAAGACGTCTAAGTTTTGCATAACTATTTGTGTTGCGACACTCCGCGATGGTTTGGACAAGAACTGCTTCCGTGAGTCCTGGAGTATCATTAGGCCCATCTGTTAATGGAGAAAGGGGGGGTAAGGGTGTAGTTGGGGCAGATGCACATGCCATATTAACATCCTGCACTAAAGATGTAGAAACAGTAGTTCCTGTAACAGAGTTTTCCCCTTGCACAGAGCCATTGCCAACTCTAGTTGCTACTGTCACCGACTGACTGGACCTGGGAACCTTGGCACCTACTGCCTCACAAAGTCTGGCACGAGCTGCACATAGTTTAAGTGCCTCTCCTGCTGCTTCATTACTAGACAAGTGCCCAACCTGTAACAAAGAAAACAATGTAACTATCTACTAGTATTACACGTAAGTACTATCCAATTGCACATTTTAAGAACATTATTATTAAGATTTCAATTTTATGACAAAAATATACTCATTAAAAAAAAAAAAAAGTTACCACTAAAAAAGAAAAAAGCAGATGGCTTGAAACCAACTAAAGATGTAGTTTTTTATTTCCTTCAGTAAAGCATGTATTCACTTTAAAAAAAAAAAAAAAAAAAAAAAAACTCATGTTGCACATCTCATGTATTTTATTTATCGACAATTTGTTCACCCTAAATAATGATTAACAAATAGGAAATTAAAATGCTGTTATAAAATTACTATATCAGCATTGTCTGGAAAGACCTATTCTAATAAAACACCCTTTTATTTACACACAATCCAATTAAGAAAGGATTTTGATCATTTTTCCTGGGATTGAAATTTACAACAATGCAATGTTACTGAGTAGTCAAGTTACAAAAGTTACAAATTTAGAAGGGTTTCCCAAGAGCTATATTTAGTTCTTCCACAGTGACAGTGCCCTTGGCTGAGCTGAGTAGTGATTGTTTAAATAAATCTTTAGGGTGCAGTTCAATTGCTTCTAAAAACATATTAAGGTATTAGCAACAATACATATAGTACATCTATATATACATACATATACATACTATATATATATATAGATATATATATATATATATATATATATAGATATATATCACATATATAGGTATATATCACATATAGGTTACATACACTATATATATATATATATATATATATATATATATATATATAATATATATATATATATATATATATATATATATATATAAGATATATATATATATATATATATATATATATATATATATATATATCTACTAGCTGACAAGCTGCCACTGCCCTGAATAACTGAATGACAATTAATAAAATTCTCTCTCATCTCTCTCCATCGTCTCTCATCTCTCTCTCTCATCTCATCTCTCTCTCTCTCTCTCTCTCTCTCTCTCTCCTTTCTTTAAATAGTTGCTTCAATTACATTACACAGCATTTTTGACAATTTATAGTTGACCCTTTCTCACCCCCCATTCCTATCGGAGCTGAATATGGCCTGATAGGGTATCAGAAGCATTGCTATTCACCTCAGCGACCTCAAAAACTATGGATTAGACACTGATATCTCTCATTTTTTACATTTTATATTTCACCCTTCTCATCCTACCCCCTTTCCTATCAGGTGCTGAACTTGGACTTGAAGGGCATCAGGAGTGCTACTATTCATCTCAGCAACCTAGAAAACTATGGATTTGAAACTAATATCTGTTTTCGGTTATTTTTACATTTCACCCCTTTCCCACTCCTACTCCCTTTGGTGCCAGTGATGCCTTACCCCACAGTATTTTTTCCCAGATAGTAAGTTATATATATAACCAGTTTGGTTGAAACTGCTCAATGTGTTTCAGAGTTTATATATACGTATATATATATCTAATAAAAGGAGCCCATAAAAACACCAAAATGTAGAGAGAAAAGTACTATATTTCAGAGACTGCTGTCTCTCTCTTCAGGTATATGAATGAGAAAAGTTTACAGAAAAGGTGGTATTTATACCAAGAGATCCGTCCACAAGTAAGCCAATTTAGGTCACCCCCGCTTATAATCTTCCTTTAATCTTCTTAAGCGGTTGGTTGAATGAAAACTTCGTCGACGACATCTGAAATCCGCGCACCTTTTGAGATGTTCATTACCTGCTTCTCTTTTATTAAGGCCGATTCCATCATTTTTACCAGGTCATATATATATATATATATATATATATATATATATATATATATATATATATATATATATATATAGATATATATATATTATATATATATATATATATATATATATATATATATATATATATATATATATATATATATATATATATAATATATATATATATATATATATATATATATATATAAACTCTGAAACACACTGAGTGATTTCAACTAAACTGGGTATACATATAACACACGATCTGGGAAAAAATACTCTGGGGGTAAGGCATTACTGGCACCAACAGGAGTAGGAGTGGGAAAAGGGTGACATGTAAAAATAACCGAAAACAACATATATCAGTTTCAAATCCATAGTTATCCAGGTTGCAGAGATGAATAGTAACACTCCTGATGCCCTTAAAGTCCAAGTTCAGCCCTGATAGGAAAGAGGGGTTGGATGAGAAGGGTTAAATATAAAATGCAAAATATGTGAGATATCAGTGTCTAGTACATAGTTTTTGAGGTCGCTGAGGTGAATAGCAATGCTCCTGATACCCTTATATATATACATATATAGAACTACAAATGTCCTTTAATATCTAATTCGCTCTACCTCGGAATTAATATATTTTCATATATGTTTAACTGAGGGGGAATTTTATTAAGCGATAATAGAATTGGCGATCGACAGACTCGAACCATTGACCTCTCAATTCCAGGACTGGCAGTGAAGCCCCAAACAACCCCGCCACCGCAAGAGATATAAGTATATGCCGCCTCCCACCTGAAATACTTGCCGCGCGTATTTTTTGTTTTGGAGACTGCATACAGCCCATCTCGTTCTCGGTTGCGTGGTAGTGCTTTTGCCCGCACGTAGTCATTATATAAGCCTATCACATTACCGTGATTCATATACATATATCGAACTACAAATGTCCTTTAATATCTAATTCGCTCTACCTCGGAATTACAACTACTATCCGACTTACAACCTGCTTGACATACGACCACTCGTACTTACAACCTTACTTCAGACAGTTGACCATTGAGTTACTTGGCACTGCGCCATCTCATGAGAACTCTCATCACTCAGGCAGCATCAGTTTGAGTTACCCTGCCCTATCTGCAGCATCATTTTGTATTAACTGTACTGTAGACTGAATTGCAAACCAATTTACGTAAGAATCGACTTCTGACATGCATGCAAGAACCTAACCCCATTGTAACTCAATGCCTGATTGTACGTAATATATACTATTACATAAATAAAGGCACTTTTATATAGCAAAGGTTTGATAGTATACCCTACCCAGTATGTTGCCCACTTTCTAAGGTTCGACTTACATCCGTTCTGACTTACAACCAGTGGGTTGGAACCAAACTTGGTTGTAGGTAGGATAGTACTTGTAATATATTTTCATATATATGAAAATATATTAATTCCGAGGTAGAGCGAATTAGACATTAAAGGACATTTGTAGTTCGATATATGTATATGAATCACGGTAATGTGATAGACTTATATATAGTATATGTATATATATAGATATATAGATATATAGATATATATATATATATATATATATATATATATATATATATATATATATATATATATATATATATATATATATATCATACACACATATATCATACACATATATATTATACACATATATCTATTTTAAGGTCCTTCAAAAACATTTTACAAATATGTGGGTCCAAAGGTTACAATCCCAGACTAAGATTTTGGTTGTTTTTATTAGTGATTTGTATAATTGCCGATTCCAGTAAATTTCTTGAAACATAATCATTAGACGCAGCAATTACAGAACTCTCGCCCCAATTTATACAATGAGATCTTTCGCTCAGATGGATAAATAGTGCATTTGAAGTCTGGGCTGTTCTAACTGAATACATATGCTCCTTAATACGAACATATAAATTTTTACTTGACTGATCGACGTAAAAAGACAGGCAATCCTTACAAGGAATTTTGTAAATGATGATGTTATTTGTTACAGGACTATTCTTGATTAGCATAACTAATGGTATTGGTATAGGAAAACACAACATTAACATTAAATTATTTAAATATTGATTTTATGTTTCCAAATTCACGAAAGTGAGGCAAGCTGAGTTCATTTTTAGGAATTACTTTTTCATTACTAACAACACTATAAAACTTTTTGTGAGCTTTTTGATAACATAAATCAATTATATGAGGCGGGTAGCAGAGATCATTTCCTATCTTTTTTATGTATTCTATTTCTGGGTCAAGATATTGTGGACTCCTGATCCGCAAAGCACGTAAGAGCATAGAAGAAAAAAATTGAAATTTTAATATTAAGATGGTGGCCAGAATAAAAATTTATATATGTTAAATTAATTGTGAGTTTCCTATAAATCTGACTTCTCGAAATTTATCATGATCCCTAGATCGCAACAAAAATCAGGAAGCTCGCACACCAGGACTAGCCAGTCGCCCAGATACCTGAACAGATGTATCCCAACCGAATGGGTCCAAGCTGAAACCAAGGTGAACACTCTGGTGAACACCTGATTGGCGGATGAGAGTCCAAAACAAAGTGCCATGAACTGGAACACTGTCCCCTCGAAGATAAAGCAAAGGTACTTCCTAGAGGACTGATTATTGGGTATCTGGAAATACACATCCTTCAGATCCACCGAAAGCACGAAGTCATTCTCCCTGATCGAGGCGAGCACTGAGCGTGCAGTCTCCATCATGAACCAAGTCTGGCAAACGAACCGGTTCAAAGGAGAGAGATCTATCACTAGTCTCCAGCCCCCCTAAGCCTTCTCCACCAGGAAAAGTCGGCTGTAGAACCCCAGTGACAGATCTTGTACGACTTCCACAGCTCCCTTGCTCAACATTGCTTACACTTTTTCCTTCAGTGCTAGATCCTTGGCCGAACCAGGAATGGAAGTTTGTAGACGAACCAGAGTTTCAGTGAGAGGTGGCCTCGAATCGAAGGGGAGAAGATATCCTTCCAGAAGGGATACCCAGGTCTCGGCTCCATAACACTGTCATGTTGCCCAATGGCTCACCAGGCAAACCCCTTTGGTGGCAGCAGCTGAGGGGGAATGCCATCCCTAGAGTTTCCCTCTCTTCTTCTTTCTCTTACCCACCCCTCCCCTGGGGGGAAGGAGTGCTGAAACGAGCATGGACGCACCCCTTTCAAGGAGAAAAAAGAATGCTGGGTCTTTCCTTGCACCCCCTTCGAAGGAGGAGTCTTCTTGGAGGCGGAGGAAGAGCTGGCTTGGCTCAAAGGGCTAGCCGCAGTTGCTTGAGGAGGCTCTGAAGTCTTAGCAACTGCCTGGTGGACAAGTCAATTGTTGCCCTCAGCTCTCTGCTTGTCCACCGCAGCGTTCACCATCTCTCTCGGGAAGGGAGAGGAGGAACCCAGCAATAGTCCATTCCTTAACGACTCAGGACAGCATCCCTCCACCTAAGCACCAGGCTGGCCCACAGGTTTGCTGTCTGGTGGACCAAGTAGGAAATAGCACTACCTCCAGACTGGCAAAGCCTTCCAAAAGCAGTCTTCACCAGGAATTATTGGTCCTGAAGAAGCAGCTACTTTGGATACTGTGAGGGACCACAAAGCCAACCAGGAGACTGCTTGGAAAGCTGCCATAGCAATAGCTTCCAAGCCTGCTGCCTCTTGTTGGTAAACCAAAGGTTCTCTCCAAGAAGATGCTGCAGCAGTAAGCCAGGAGTCAGACAAACAAGCTCCAGCTCTACCTGTTTGGTCAGCAAAGGCTTACCCAAGGGCGTATAGAAACGCCTCTGTTGAATTAGAGGAGGGGGAAGCAGCTTGTCTGATCTGATGGCCCAAAGTGAATTCTGTTAGTCTTGAGACACGATTGTTCACCTGGTCCAACACACCATTGGACAAGGAAGACTAAGGTAAGCCCACAGAGGCCCTGGGTTCCTTCTTATGACCCCAGAAGGACTCCAACTGTGAAGGGTGGTCAGAAGAAGCTACTTTGGACCCTTCCTCTAGGTCATTGTACTGACGAATCAGCACGATGACCTCCGCAAACGTCTTCTGAATCCCAGGAGTGACTGTATCACGAGGGGAAGGACCGTCAAGTCCTTCTACCATGTGTCCCTCCCTCGATCCTCTTCCTTTAGAAGGAAGAGCCTTGACAGACACCCTATGACCTTCCTGAACCACTCGAGCGTCTGACCTCTCAGGCCCATGGACCATGCCATGGAGCATAAGATCTCGTGGCCAAACCCTGAGGAGGTCCCTCCTCAAAGTTTCCCTGGTCGCCTCGCCCCTCCCAGTGCATCCTGAGGTCCTGAGAAAGTTGAAGGGACAGGTGAGGAAGATCGGCTACTCCTACTCTCCTGGCTAGCAGAACTAGCAGAAAGAGCGGGCCACAATCAACAACCAACCTGCGGTGTCGAACAAACCCCATGACTATTGATTGATTGTGAGTTATCTGACATCACAACTACCAGGGTCACTGATGCCGAATACTAAATGTGATCTTTTCACTTTTATAATATATTAAACAAAATTCAAAATAAAATTTTGCTAAAAGAACTACATATAAATTTAATTAAGAAAAAAAATTCTGATAAAAAGGATTTTAAATTAATTTGATCACATAAATGTATTACTTAAGAAAAGGAAAAAAAAAAATGAATATACTAAGACAGCACAACTGTCAAATATATTAGAGAAGACCAGCTTCTTTGATAAGAGATAACGTTATTAATATACGTATATGCTTTATCCCAACAGTTTTGCCATGTTATAATTAC
Organism: Macrobrachium nipponense; assembly: GCF_015104395.2. NCBI lineage: Eukaryota > Metazoa > Arthropoda > Malacostraca > Decapoda > Palaemonidae > Macrobrachium > Macrobrachium nipponense. The sequence continues at coordinate 110,022,345 of NC_087202.1, forward strand.
CACCTGCTTCACTACGATATGATAAACGATTTCTAAGTTCCACTAGACTGGGACACTCAACCAGCAAATGCCTAATGATCAGCAGAACTAAGCAATTGTCACAGAAAGGATCATTCTCCCCATCCATCAGATAGCCGTTAAGTTAAACACGTATGGCCAATATGTAATCTACACAATACAACCTCCCACTTCCTTGGTATTAGTTCATATTTCCAAAGGTATGTCTGACTAGTGATTTCTTTCATTTTATTGGGGTCTACTCTGTCCCACTGAAGTGACCATAAATGCTGGATGGATTTCCATATATCTTGGAATGTATCGTGATGTGGAACAGGACATTTTCTCAGTATCAAAGTTTATGCTGCTGATTTGGCTGATACGTTCATATGGGCAGGAACCCAACAAAAAGAAACAATGCTTCCTCTATACTGGTGCAAGAAGATCCACTGCAAGATCTTCAACACTAAGGGATGATCATTATTGAAGACTTCCAGGGAGTGTAAGGCACTTTTAGAGTCACAAAATATTGTGTAGCTACACACTGGGAGTGTTGCAATATGTTCCAGTGCTACTAGGATGCCATACAGTTCAGCTGTAAAGTTTGAGGCAACTGAAGGAAACACACCTCTTCAGTTAAAAGATTCTCTAAAAACTCCATAACCAACTCCAGCATTGGATTTGGAGTCATCAGTGAATATAAAACTTGTATCTATTATATGTTCTGATGCATGCTCTAAAAATATTGCCCTCATTTCCTCATCAGAATTATTGCTCTTTGCTCTATTGAAGTACCTTGCATTATTTCACATCAGGTAATCTCCACACAGGAGTACTGGGACACATAAAAGGAATTATGGGAAATCTTTTAATATTTGCATCCTCTACAATCTTTTTAATTCAATAGCTAAAAGGAGTGGGATACCTTGGATGACTTTCATAAAAACCATTAAAAATATTTCTATTTGCTAAAAGGAGTGGGATACCTTGGATGACTTTCATAAAAACCATTGAAAATATTTCTATTTGCCACAGCAAATGCCAGAGATTTGGGGGGTCTTTGCACTCTAAGCCAGTACCGAAGTAATGATGAGTGGCAATGGAGTTCAAGGGGCATTTCTTCTACTTCAACTAGCAAATTAGATATTGGTGACAAACAGAAAGCTCCTGTGGCGATACAAATGCCTGAATGATGCACTGAAACTAAAATTTTTAAGTTAGATGAGGAAGCTGAAGAATATACTTCACAACTGTATGATAACTGCTAAGATTAAAGATTTATGAAGCTTTAGTATAAGATTTCTATAAGCTCCCCAACTGGTGTGAGAAAATACCTTCAAGATGTGTAGAGCTTCTAGGCACTTTGCTTTTATATGTTTGATATGGGGGACCCAAGTCAATCTATTGTCAAAAACTAGGCCTAAAAAGCGTACTTGTTCTACACATGGGATTCTACGGCCATACAAATAGAGGTCTGGATCAGGATGCACTTTCCGATCCAACAGAAGTGGACAGCAGTAGTCTTACTTACAGAGATTTTAAAATGACAATTTGTCGAAAATTGCATTTTTCCTAACTATACAAACCTGAGGTCCTTTAACAATAGGAAGGTAACTAGCGGCAGCTGGGACGGTCGTAAGCTTCGAACAAGGGGAGAACGGTAGTTAACTGCTTGTCTGATCGTGCGCGCGGCGGTGAAGAATCACTTTTGCTTTAGGCCCATGCAAAAAGTTGCAGAGTGAGGGGTGGTATGAGGTGGGACTATATGTAAAGGACCTCAGGTTTGTATAGTTAGGAAAAATGCAATTTTCGACAAATTGTCATTTGTTCCGATACGTAATACAAACCCTCGGTCCTTTAACAATAGGAAGACTCACTTCTTGGTGGGTGGAATCTGAGTCTTTTTGGTGAACAGACTGGTGTTCGTCCAACCTTGGAATGCCTCCCTGGTCGTAAGAGCAAGGGAGGGATCCAAACCTCTGTCCGATTGATCGGGGTGTGCACCGCAGGATCAATGGTCAGACCTCTGAGCCAAGTACTAAGAGAGAGGCAAGCGTATCTCTTCGTACCAGCATTGTAAGAACTTGTTCCTGTACAGGAGCCAACATAAAGTTATGGGTTTGTCTCAAGTAGGCATCCACTCCTTCCCCCTTGTTGGAGGGAGTGGAGGATATTTGCTTCTATCCCTAACTAAAGGGATAGATTGGGGCTCGGTCGAGTAGCTTACCTGCATCGAATTCCCTTTCCAGCATGGTGACGACCGTGACCCTCTGCCCACAGGTAGAGAGAGAGAAAGATGGAGAAGAGAAGCCAGTCGCACTCTCATTCAACCATTCATTCCTACAGTCACACCAGGAATCGATGCTGTTCTGCCTGCTCGGGTGCTGGTAAGTTTACACAACGTGTTGAGCAGCCACCACAGGTCCCCAAGGAAAAAAAGTATCCAAGGACTTGTGGGCAATATCCCGAAGGTAGAAGGACGTGAAGGTAGTCTGGTTGGCCCAGACACCTGCCTTCAGGACCTGCGCCACGGAGAAGTTCTTACGGAACGCCAAAGAGGGTCCAATACCTCTGACTTCGTGGGCTCTCGGTCGGAGCGTACGGATGTCGTCACTACCATCAGCCTCGTACGCTCTCCTGATCACCTCACGCAGCCAGAAAGAAAGCGTGTTCTTGGATACTTCTTTCTTGGTAACCCCAGTGCTAACGAAGAGGCGTCGACACTCAGGCCTGAGGTGTCGAGTTTTCTTCAGATAGCGCCGTAGCGCCCTCACAGGACAAAGCAGCATCTCATCCGTATCGTTGTCGGTGAAATCCATTAGGGAGGGGATCGTGAAAGACTCGAACCTGTCGTCAGGGATCGACGGATTCTGAGTCTTAGCTACGAAATTCGGGACGAAATCGAGCGTCACAGATCCCCAGCCCCTGGAATGTTTAACATTGAAGGACAGACCATGAAGTTCCCCTACTCTCTTCGCCGATGCCAGGGCCAGCAAGAAGAGGGTCTTGAGGGTCAGATCCCTGTCTGACGACTCTCGGAGTGGCTCGAATGGTCTTCGAGTTAAACTCCTAAGGACGAGAGTCACATCCCACTCAGGGGGCCTGAGTTCCCTGGGTGGGCAAGACCTTTCGAAGCTCCTCATAAGCAAGGAGATCTCGAACGAGTTCGAGATGTCCAGTCCCCTCAGTTTTAGGACGAGCGCCAGTGCTGCTCTATATCCTTTAACCCCTTCAGCACTGGGACGTACACATGTACGTCTTTTACGGTACAGTAATAAAAGACCGGGACGTACGCGTGTACGTCTTTCATCCCTCCTCGAAAAGCAAAGCGTTTTCTTTAGCTTGGATGGTTTCCAGACACAGTATTGTGTACGAGAGAGGTGCTGAAGCTCCACCCACAATTCATTCTAACCAATGAGCGTCCGATGGACGTCGTGACGTCATTTTCATATGGGATATTAGGAGGGGTACTGGTCCAACAGATACCAGTGGCGCCTCAGGCTATTATCTGAGAAGGATGATTACGATTTTGTCCGTAAACCATGTAGATTTGAATTCCAAATCTTTTTCCCCTTTTGATTGCAGTTATTTTATGTTTTTTTTTTTTTTTTTTCAGTATCATGTCAGATGATAGTGTTTCAGAGTCAGGGTCTGAGTACCTGCCAAATCTATCAGATGATGATTATAGTGATAATTTTTTAGAGGTTGACAGTGACAACGAGTGTTTGGAAGACATTGAACCTCTTGTCGATGAAGGCTGGCAGTTCATAACTGATCCATCTTGTGACTTGCGCCCAGACCCACCCCCCCCTGATTCACGGAGGGTGGCAATGGGATTCCTGATTATACACCAGATTTCATCTGCTTACGTGATGCATTTTTTTCCTTTTTTTGTGGTGATGTAATTGACAAATTGTGTGAATGGATGAATGCTCGGGCAGAAGTAGTACTTTCATTCAAGAGGAAAGCGTAAGGTGAAAGGACTTCTATGGAGGCCTGTTACTTGTGATGAGATGTGTTTTTTATAGCTTGCAGATGATAATGGGGGTGAATAAACTGCCCCATATGTATATACGCATTGGTCACGAGATGCTGTTGCTTTTTTTATCATTATTATTATTATTATTACTATTATTACTGTTTTATTATTATTATTATTATTACCAGCTGCCTAAACATTCATTGATGTATATGCTGTTTCTGTATGAAACCTAGGAATAACTGTTTCAGTAAGAAACGATAGTACTGCTATTACCACTACTACTATTTTATACTACTTACTTTACTACTTTTTCTGCTACTTTATTTCTATTACTTTACTGCTATTTCTACTACTTTATCAGTTCCTACTTCTGCAATTACTTTTTCTACTAAATATTCCTATTTTTTCCGATATTCTTACTATATTTTTTGTAATTTTTTGACAATGGGGTAAAAAATATTCATTGATATCCATACACACAATGTTTTCACATAAGAATATGAAGGAAAAATATGAATAACATAAAATTTAGTGGGAGCAAGTAATGATTGATACTCGCGGTCGACAGGGGGTCTCATGCGGTATGCAAGCATTAGCAGCAATGTAGCAGGCCAGTGGCGAAGGGGTTAACTGTGGGTACTGAGAGGAGCTTCTCTCGGCGAAGAAACACGAGGAAATCCGCTACCTGCTGAAGAGTGGCTCTGAGAGGAGATAGACCCCCGTCTACGACACCACCACAGCAAGACGGCCCACTTCCCCTGGTACCCCAGCTGCAGAGGACTCTGACGTGTTACCAAGCCATTGCTCTGTGCTGCGCTGCGAGAAAAGCCTCTCGTTCGCAAGAGATGGTGGATAACAGCCAGCCCGTGAAAGTTGTAGGGACTGGACTGCTCGGTGGTACCGCGCTCTACGTGTGGCTGGGCTAGAAGGTTGTGCCAGTGGGGCATCTCTCTCGGTTCTTCCGCAAGAAGAGCCAGCAGGTCCGGATACCAAACGGCTTGAGGTCGTTTGGGAGCCACCAGGATCATCCTGAGATTGGGAGTGACCAGCGCTCGGCTGATCACTTTCCGAATCAGACAAAAGGGAGGAAAGGCGTAGACGAAGAGGTTGTCCCAGGGGTGTTGAAGAGCGTCCTCTGCAGCTGCCCATGGGTCCGGCACGGCTGAGCAAAAAAATGTTATTGTTATAATACAATTAAGTTTGTTCATACTTACCTGGCAGATATATATATAGCTGTATTCTCCGAAGTCCGACAGAATTTTAAAACTCGCGGACACGCAGTGGGCGGCCAGGTGGTAGTACCCATTCCCGCCGCTGGGAGGCGGATATCAGGAACCATTCCCATTTTCTATTCATATTTTATCAGTGCCACTGTCTCCTGAGGGGAGGTGGGGTGGGCACTTAATTATATATATCTGCCAGGTAAGTATGAACAAACTTAATTGTATTATAACAATAACATTTTGTTCATGAAACTTACTTGGCAGATATATATATAGCTGAATCCCACCTTCGGATGGTGGGAAGAGACAGAATAGGATTTGTAGGAAACTTAAATTAAGTAGATGATATCACCTTGGTTCCTCACCTGTTAGCAAAGTAGACTCTGTGATTACTGTCACTTCAGCCTGCTTGTGCTTAATCAGAGTTGCCAGCCAGGTGGAGACCTGTAGTGCTGGTGCGCTCTGGATGCTCTGTCAACGGGGACGTGACCTCAATGTGACAAGAGCATAGAGCCATACAAATGAGGGCAACGAAGCAACTGACCACCACCTGACCAACTATCCAAGACCCCCTGAACACTAAGCTAAGAGATGGGAGGTCTTCACCAAAGCCTCACAACCAAAAACCAAAAACAACAACTAAAAACTAACCTAAACCTAACTAAGGGATAGGGAGAGAGCTACCTTCAGCCCCCAAGACTGTGTCTGCAGAAACGTATGGCCCAAGAGAACAACAGTCCTCGTATATCGTTCTCACATCTCTCAAGTAGTGTGAGGCGAATACTGAATTGCTCCTCCAAAAGGTGGCGTCAAGGATGTCCTTGATCGACATGTTCCTTTGGAAGGCAAGCGAGGTTGCGACAGCTCTGACCTCGTGAGCTTTCACTCGCAAGAGGCTCAAATCGATCTGTGTGGAAGACGAATGAGCCTCTTTAATGACGTCCATCAGAAAGAACGCCAATGCGTTCTTGGATAATGGTATATCGGGTCGTTTAACCGAAAACACAGAGATTATCTGAGGGACCTCGTACTTCTTTAGTCTTGTGGACATAAAACTTTAGAGCCCTGACAGGGCACAGGACCCTCTCAGGTTCTTGGCCCACAAGGCTTGTCATACCCTTGATTTCAAAGCTCCTTGGCCAAGGGTTCGACGGGGGTTTTCATTCTTTGCTAAGAAAGTGGGACTCAAAGAGCAGACAGCATTGTCCCCTTTGAAGCCCACTCTCTTACAAATGGCCTGAATTTCGCTAACTCTCTTCGCCGTCGCCAGAGCAGTTAGGAAAAGAGCCTTCTTCGTCAAGTTCCTAAGAGACGCTTCATGTAGAGGTTCGAAAGGACTCGACATTAACAGTCTAAGGACTAAATCCAGTTCCAAGAAGGAGGCCTCGCCTGAGGTTATCTTGGATGTCTCAAAATGATCTCAGGAGATCGTGAACCGATCCCTGTTATCAGACAGGTCTAGTCCTCTGTGACGGAAGACTGCCGACAGCATACTCTTATATCCCTTGATGGTCGGGACAGCCAGTTCTGTACATTCCTTAAAAATAGCAGGACAAATCAGCTATCTGGCTCACAAAGGTAGTGGAAGAGGAAATTCCCTCCTATCTACAAAACCACCATGCCCTGAAGGAAGCCCACTTCGACTGGTAAACAGCTCTCGAGGACGTTCTCCTAGCATTGGCGATCGCCTTTGCAGCTGCTTTAGAAAAACCTCTCGCTCTGGCCAGCTTTTCGATAGTCTTGAAACGCAGGTCAGTACCCAGAAGCGGAGAGGTTTCGGTGGTGATATCTTGCGAAGTGGGGCTGTCTGAGTAGATCTTTCCTCCAGGGCAACGTCCTCGGAAAGTCTATGATGAATGACATTACTCTGTGAACCATTCCTTCGCGGGCCACATCGGGGCGATCAGGGTCAACCTCGTCCCCTCCGATGCCGCGAACTTCCTTACTACTTCCCCCATGATCTTGAATGGCGGGAAGGCATACAAGTCCAGGTTCGTCCAGTCCCAGAGCAGAGCGTCTATATCGCGACTGCTCCCGGATTCCAGCACAGGGGAGCAATAAAGAGGGCAACCTACTTTGTTCTCGACGTCGCAAATAGGCTCGGAACTAACGGACACCCCCCACAGTCTTCCAAAGAAGCTCTCGAACAGACGTCCTTGGTGGGCAAACGGTCCATTCCGTCGGCAGGATCTGATCTTGGTCGGCTGAGAAGGTCTGCTCTGACGTTCTGGACTCCTGCGATAATCTCGTCAGGATCCTTATCCGTCTCGCATCTGCCCACAGCAGAATCTCCCTCGCTAAATAAAAAAAGAGGACGGGAGTGTGTACCTCCCTGCTTCTTTAGGTACGCAAGGGCTGTGGTGTTGTCCGAGTTGACTTGGACTACTTTCTCTGCAACCTTTTGTTGGAAGAACTGTAGCGCCAGAAAAACCGCCGCTAGTTCCTTTACATTGATGTGCCAGGACACCTGTTCCCCCCTCCAGGTGCCTGACACTTCCTCCCCTCCCAGTGTTGCTCCCCATCCCGACACCGAGGCGTCGGAAAACAACACTAGGTCTGGGCTCAGAAAGCTTTAGGGACAACCCCTCTCGAAACTTCCGAGGATCTAGCCACCATCTTAGATGGTTCTTCACCGATTTTGGTGTTGATGAAAAGGGTCGCATTCAGATCCTCTCTGACTCTCCATTCGTCTGCTAAGAAAAACTGGAGAGGTCTGAGGTGTAGTCTTCCCTCCCAGGAAACAAACTTTTCCAGCGAGGAAATGTTCCCAGCAGACTCATCCATTCCCTCGCCGAGCAAGCTTCCTTCCCCAGGAAGGCCGAAACTCTCTCTAAGCCTTGCAGCTGTCGTTCCTGGGACGGAAACGCTCGAAAAGCCACTGAATCCATCTGAATCCCCAGATACACGATGGACTGTGTTGGGGTCAGATGCGACTTTTTTCGAGGTTGACCAGAAGTCCCAGGACTTCGCCAAGGCCAAAGTGAAGTGAAGGTCCTTCAGACACCTTTCTTCTGGACATGCTCTGATCAGCCATCGTCGAGATACAGGGACACTCTTATTCCTGCAGAATGTAACCATCTCGCTACGTTTTTCATGAGCATGGTAAATACCATCGGAGCCGTGCTTTAAAACCGAAACAAAGGGCTCGGAATTGCCCAAACTTTGTCCCTTAGCATAAACCTCAGAAAACTTTCTTGAAAGAGGGTGGATAGGCACGTGAAAGTATGCGTCCTGTAGGTCCAAGGACACCATCCAGTCGCCCGGTCTTAAGGCTCCTAGAACCGACTGAGGTGTTTCCATCTTGAATTTTTTTTTTTTTTCTTTTCTACTAAAAGATTCAGGCTGCTTACGTCCAAGACTGGACGCCACCCGACGACTGCTTTGGTACCAGGAAAAGTCTGTTGTAGTATCCTGGTGACCCCAAGGTCTAAGACCTGAACTCCACGCTCAATTTTCATGATCATTCGATCTAAAAGATCTAAAAGAACCTGATGTTTCTCCCCTTGATACGACGGGGAAAGATCTCTGGGAGTCGTAAAAAAAGGAGGAGGGTCCACAAGGGGGATCTTGTACCCTGTTCCACTATCTTGAGGGACCACGCATCTGTATCTCTCTCTCTCCACGCACCCGCCGCAAAGACTTTAGCCTGGCTCCGACAGGCATCTGAAGGACTTTCTTCTCACTTAGAGTGATTTAGGTTTGAAGGAACCTCTTTCCTCTTGCAAGTCCTCCCTCCCTCGAGGAGCAGCTCTCGAGGGGGGGGAGGAGGCGCGCTACGAAAGGGTTTAACCTTCCTAGGAGGTCGTCCAGACGACGACGTGGTAGGGACTGTGGGACGTCTTGAAGACTGGGCCAAGAGATCCTGGGTAGCCTTCTCTGTAGGCTCACTGCCAGGTCCCTCCCTTACCATAGCCTGGGGGAAGAGATGGCTCGAAAGAGGTGCAAAGAGAAGCTCTGCTTTCTGCGATGCAGAAACAGACCTCGCTGTAAAATTGCTTAAAAGCGCTCTCTTCTTCAGGAAAGCATGCCGAAATGAGACACTAACTCTTCCGAACCATCCCTGAACGGCCTTGTCCATGCATGACAACACATTGGACAGCTCCCCCAGACTCAAAGAATCAGGACTCCTAGATTGAAGATCCAGGACTCCTAGGCACCAGTCTAGGAAGTTAAAGACTTCCAGAGTCTTTAAACAGACCTTTCATGTGATGGTCGATCTCCGTTGGTGTCCATGAAATCTAGAGGACGATAAAAGGGATCTCTTCTGGGCGGTCTACCAGACTAGCAAAGTCCCCTTGGGAAGAAGACGGGATCTTAACTCCTACTTCAGCTTTGGTCTCATACCAAATGCCGCCTTTCCCACTGAGTCTTGAAGGAGGAAGGGCGAAAGTCGACTTGCCCTGATCCTTCCGACGTTCCATCCAATCCTGCAATTTCTTGAATGCTCTCTTAGTGGACAAGGAAGTCTTCATCTCCACTTCCGAAACCTTGCCGACTGTCGAAGACGAAAACTGAGAGGGAGGAGACTTAGGAGCTGCAGGCTGGAACTTCTCACCAAACAAAGAACGTAAAAGACGAACCAGCACCTTGTAGTCGGAAAAACCGACGAAAACTGACGGCCTGTTCTTCCTCCACTGAGTCCGCCGGACTACTAAGCTCTCCTTCCTCCCGAAGAGGCAAAGGAGATTGAACCTCTGGAGAGGGGTGGCGTGCGCCCAAACGGGTCTAGCCTTCAACAAAGGCTTTCGAGGAAGACTAAATCAGCCTCTTCAAAGCGACCGCCTTTCTGTCGATCTTTAGAGCTCGAACCACGAAGAGCGTCCTGACCGCGCTGCGCGTCAAGAGAGTTCTCTTAGTCTCTCTCGAGGAGCGTCCTTATGTTTCACGCTCAAGCGTCCAGCTTTCCGCTTTCAAGCGTCCTTCTGAAGCGCTCTCCGAAAGCCTTCTCCACAGGCAAAGCGTCAAGCAAAACATCCCGACGATAGTCTTCCAAAGCGTCCTGCCGAGCATCTTCAAAAGCGTCCTCCAAGGCGTCTGTCGAGCGTCCTCAAAGGCGTCCTGACGTCGCGGGCGGGAGACAGAGACGAACGAGGAGACGAGGAGACTGCCTCGTCCTCTTGACAGGCAGTCTAGCGTCCTTCCTACGTTTAGGCTCAACTGCTGCTGGGCGAGTCTTCCGAGCCATTAAGGCCGACAATTGGTCTTGAAGCGACGCAAGAATACTCTTCGTAGGTGAAGAACCGAGAGGTGAAGGGCTGCGCCTGCGAGAAGACGAGGGGCGGGGGGTTACGCCTCCTTCCTTCTCAAAGGTACAGCAACCTGCCTCTAAAAAGCGAGGGCGAGAGAAGCGCTTCTCAGCGTCGTCCTCGGACGACGTCCTACCTCTCTTCTGAGGAGGAAACGCGTCATACGACGCAGGCGAAGACCGCAACGAGAGCGGAGAGAGGGGACGTAAAGCGTCCTCCCTAGGAAAGTCCTTTTCAACGGACGCGAGTCACTCCGAGCGCTCCACCCCTTGCGCGGGGAGGGCGCCTCGGAGGACGAAAAAAACAGTCCTTAAGGATGCGAGCCTGAGCACGCTCCTTGGCCAGCCTGGGAAGTAGCAACAGGTCCTGCCGAAGGGACGCCAGATCGGTGGGGAGCCCCGTAACCTCTTGCGGCTTTCGACATGCCCACTCCCTGAGTTCTGGTCTAGACCTAGAGGCATTATGGGCCGATCTGACGCCCCCTCCACAACACTAGGGGCACGATCACACACTTTACTCGAGCCGTTTTCAAGGGCCAACACTTTGGACTCTAGAGTGCGTAATGACTCTAGAATCAGAGAAAGGGCATTACCTTCTCCAGACACAGAACTAGGGCCCTCAGGCAACAACACAGGATTAGGTGAAGCAAATTCTACTGGTGTTAGAATAGGAGAAATGTTACTTCCTTACCTTTCGTAGAACCGCTCTTGGAGGAAGCCCTCCTGATCCTATCGCGCTCCAACTTACGGCGATAGGATTCATACACCTTCCATTCATCCTCAGTCAAACTTTTGCATTCAATGCAACGATCAACCAGCAAACAAACATGCCCCTACATACATACTGTGTTGGGGGTCTACCGATGATTTCGGTAGCCTCACCTTGCAATCACTTCTCACACACACTCTGAAGCTCACTGAACTTGATCCCGACATCAGTCATTAGAAAAGCCAATCCAAAATCCAAACACAGTCCACTATCGCGTATGCCAATCCAACAATCCAGAGTCAAAACCAAAAGTCAATCCAGATACTTATAACGAGTCAAAATCCAAAAATCCTGGCGGAGGTCTGTAAACAGGTGTTTACCGACCGGCGACAGAAAAAATATGAATAGAAAATGGGAATGGTTCCTGATATCCGCCTCCCAGCGGCGGGAATGGGTACTACCACCTGGCCGCCCACTGCGTGTGCCGCGAGTTTTGAAATTCTGTCGGACTTCGGAGAACACAGCTATATATATATCTGCCAAGTAAGTTTCATGAACAAACTTGAAGTTTTTTGTTGTGCCGGGTGGCGAACAGGTCTATGACCGGACGCCCCCACAGGTTGAAGAGCCTTTCCGCCACTTCTGGGTGTAGGGACCACTCGGTCCCTATTACCTGATCCCGACGGCTGAGCTTGTCTGCTACTACATTCCTCTTGCCTGGAATGTAGCGTGCTGACAGCTCTATCGAGTGAGCCGTGGCCCACTCGTGCACCTGCACAGTCAACTGGTGTAGCGGGAGAGACACTAGGCCCCCCTGCTTGTTGACGTATGCCACTACTGTGGTGTTGTCGCACATCAACACCACCAAGTGTCCCATCAAGCGGTCTTGGAACTCTTGGAGAGCGTAAAACGCCGCCTTGAGTTCTAGGACATTGATGTGAAGGTGCTTGTCGTGATGGTCCCACACACCTGCAGCCAGCAACTCCTCCAGGTGTGCGCCCCATCCCTCGGTCGATGCGTCTGAGAACAGCAGCATCTCCGGGGGGGGAGTGCGTAGAGGCACCCCTCTTAAGAGGTTCCTGTCGTCGAGCCACCAGGCTAGGTCCTGCCTCACCTTCTCCGTGATGGACACGGGGAAGTAACTCTCCCTTAGTCTCCACTGGAGAGACCGCAGGTGAAGACGTCCGTGAGGAACTAACTTCTCGAGTGACGACAGGTGGCCGATCACGACTTGCCATTGCTGAGCTGCCTGTTCCTGCCGAGACAGGAACCGGCCGGCTGCCTCCCTGAATTTGCTGATCCTCAAGTCTGCGGGGCGGACTTGAGCTGCTACCGTATCGATCAGCATACCCAGGTACTTCATCTTCTGCTTGGGTTCGAGATCGGACTTCTCGTAGTTTATCACGATCCCCAGATCGCGACAAAACTTTAGAAGTCGATCCCTGTCCTTGCCCAATGGCTCGCTAGGCACCCCCCCCCTTCCGGCAGTGGTGAGGGGGAACACCGTCCCTAGCGTTTCCCACCTCGCTTCGACTTCTTCCCAGCACCTCCTCGGGAAAGGAGGGCTGGGAGGAGGGCTGGTTACGGCCTCCTTTACCCAGAAGTTGAAGCAGGAAGAGTCTTTCCTCGGGCTTCGATGGAGCAGCCGTCTTAGCAGCCAAGGAAGCGCTAGCTAAACTCTTAGGCTTAGCCGCAGTTGTACGAGGTTGCCCAGAAACCTTCGTAACTGCCTGGTGAACCAGAACGGTCACTGTCATCAGTGCGCCGTCTTTCCACCGCAGCGTCCACCATCTCTCCGGAAAGAGAGCGGCGGAACTCTTCATTGGTCCGTTACGGAGTCCATTTACCGCCTCACGCCTGGCCCCCTTGGCTACTCGTGTAAGGACAGCGTCCCTACGACGGAGAACCAAGTTGGCCCACAGGTTTGCCGTCTGATGGGCGAGGTAGGAGATGGCCCTACCTCCAGACTGGCACAGTCTCCTGAAGTCGGGGTCGTCTTCGAGGGCAGCGCCCCCGGAGTCGGCCGCGAACCTTGGATACTGTGAGGGACCACAGATCCAACCAAGAGACTGCCTGGAAAGCCGCCATAGCGGTAGCTTTCCAGGCCCAGTGCCTCCTTGCTGCGAGAACCACAAGTTCTCCGACAGGAGCTGCTGCAGGGACACACCTGGAGTTAGCCTAGCTAGCTCCGGGTTAACCTGTTTGGGCGGTATTGGATCCACTGATGGCACGTAGAACTTCCGCTGTCGCTGCAGGAGGAGGAGGAAGTAGCTTGGAAGACCGTCCTGACTTAAGTGAGTCCTCTCGTCCTGAGACGAAATTCTCCACCTGGTCAAGGACTGATCTGCAAGCTCCGATCGCGGCAGTCCCACCGTCAATTTGGGGGGTTCCCTCTTCGGGCCTCAAAATGACTCGAGCCGGAACGTGGGCTCAGATGGTGGTAGCGGCGATCCTTCCCCCAGGTCGTTGTGCTGACGAATCAGCGCAATAACCTGGGCAAAGTTCCTCTGGATCTCGGGAGTCACAGCGTCCTGAGGAGTAGGACCGTCCAGTCCCTCCAACAGGAGCAGCTCTCGAAACCCTCCTCCTTCAGAAGGAGGAACAGCAACAGACCCCTGACGGTCGCCTCCAGCCACTTGCGCGTACGACCTGGCTGGTCCTAAGACCATGCCTGGTGCGTGCGGCATCGTGACGGGATCGTGAGCGGCGCACCTCTCACGATCACTCCTAGCTACCTCGCTCTTCCCGGTGTAGCCCGAGGAAGTTGAAGGTATAGGAGAGACAGACCTGACGCTCCCCCAGCCCCCCAGGCGCTCGCTGGCAGGACCAGCGTACGTGGGGGGCTGCAGCCGATCACCAACCCGCGGTGGGGATCGATCTGCAGGCCTGGCCGTGCCGCTCACCTGTGGCGAGCGGCTCGACTGAGCACGTCGACCCCCGGTACCCCGGTACCCCGTGCGTCAGACGAGCTGCTGCTGGCCACCGTCTCCGTCCGGTCCCCTGTGGGAGCGGCGGTCAGGTGATCTACAGAGCTCGCTTTCGCGGTGAGACCGTGAGCGTCCTCACGGCACGTCAAACCGCTGGTACCAGCCGAAGCTGGTGCCGTTGGTCGAGGGGACCTCTTCCCAGCCTCAACCCGTGGCCGGTCAGAGACCGCACGTCAACCCCAGGTACCGGCTGGTCGCTACGAGAGCGGCCGCTGGCCTGGCGAGAGTCATTTGCGCGACTCTCGACAGTCTTCTGCTCCGTGCCTCGGTCATGACGGTGAGCAAGCTCAGGCGTCTTGACTTTAGCTGCACGGTCGGAAAGAAGAAAAGGAGACCGTACACTCGGACCTTCTCGGCGAAAAACGAGACGTCGAGCCGGTACCGTGGCTTAGCAGCAGTGTCTTTAACAAGACCAGGCGCGGATGTACCAGCAGTAGGCCAGCACATCCTTGGTCCCCGTCTTCTTCTTCTTCTCAGAAGAGGAGACGGGCCCTGTTCCCGAGGGAACAGGAGGACCAGCAGAAGCACCCCCCGTCACACCAGAGCGAGAACGGGCCCTTCGAAAGTCCCGCAGGAGCCTTCTTAGGGGGGAGGAGGGGCAGCCTTCTTCTTCTTCGGCTTGGAAGCCTTAGAAGTCGAAGGGGGAGAGGCGGCAACAGACGACGAAGAAGACGATGAAGACGACGACGACACCTTTCCTCTTCTTCTTCCTCTTCTTCGTCAGCTCTCTCAGGACGGACGTCAGGTCTTCCATCCACGGAAAAGTCGGGCCAATTGCCGAAGCAACACACGCCCCGACTGATCCTGTCCGGAAAGACCTGAGACCGGTGCAGCACCTCCATAACGAGACGCGACGTGGGCAGGGGCAGGCACGGCAGGAGCGGCAGGGACATCAACAACAGCAGGACCAGCACCATCAGGACCAGCACCAGCAGGACCAGCACGCACAGGACCAGCAGGCAGCCCAGACCAGCACCAGCAGGCCACCAGCCACCGCAGGACCAGCACCAAGCAAGCAACATCAGCATGAGCGTCCCGCACCGCGCGCTTCGTAGGAGCGGCGCGAGCGGCTGGGCCAGCAACACTAGCTGCAGGTACGGCAGGTACGGCAGCATAGTCCGGCGTCACAGGCATCTCCAATTCAGCCAAACTCATCATTGGGACGGGCTGCAGATCTAGGGGCGAACTTTTGGGACAGCGAAAGTGGGAGTCGGGAGGCAGCACATAGAATCCAGGTGGCGGCGGCACGCCCCTCTTAGGTACGGCAGCAATCGCTTTTGGATTGATGCCGTTGGGAGTCACCGACGCAATGTGTTGCGTGTAAACCACATGAGGAGGGGCGGCGTACGCTGGTGTGGACACTGTATTAGTCGTTGTTGTGACTACACCATGAGTTACAACTGCCGACCCCACCAGTACGTTGAATCAAGCCCTGGATACTGGGGGCGCCCTGCAGTCCCAACGACGCCCACACCTGTCCTCAGGTCGTCACTCACAGAAGGCACACCTGAGGGAGGGAGGAACAGTCGGGTCAGTTAGAGGGGCACCCTCACGCCTGGGGGAGGACGAACCCCACCCAGAGCGGACGGAAGACCCCGAGTACAATTGAACATCCGGGTATCGGGCACCCTCCTCCACACTCGACGGATCGAGTGAGGAGAAGAAGGACTCCGACCCCCCCCCCCCCGCCGGGGAAGGCGCAAATCGTGGGGGCTGAGCTGGAGGTAGGAAGGATGACGAGGTATCCGTCACCAAAGGAGTCGCTGGAGAGCTTTCCGACGACTCCTTGGTCGATCTACGCCTCTTCCTACCCTCGTACAGCACCCACTGCGCCTCGGACCAACCAATTCACAAACAAACCTTACATGGTTCGGCTCGGGAGCAATTCTCGCCCCCGACACCGATAACATAATTCATGTGGATCAATGTCAGGATAAGAGCGGAATCCGCCGCATTTACGCCCCTCCAGCCTGGGACACACTCTACAGGCAGCTGGTGGGCGCGGCGAAAGCTCTTCTTGATCCATAATTAAATTAAATTCACTTCACAATGAAAATGAAAAAAAGAGTACTTACAATTTCATTCAAAGACCACAAACAAACCAGTCAGAAGAAATTGTAAACATCCAAGCAAAGCACGACGAAATAGCGGGCAGAGCGATGACGAACACGTTCTGTCACACCACGGCCGAAAGCAAAAGTGATTCTTCACCGCCCGGGCGCGCGGCGGCCGCTGCGACGATCGGTAACAAGCAGTTAACTACCGTTCTCCCCCTTGTTCGAAGCTTACGACCGTCCCAGCTGCCGCTAGTTACCTTCCTATTGTTAAAGGACCGAGGGTTTGTATTACGTATCGGAACAAACCCTGTTTCTCAGCTCAAGTTACTATTTTATTTATTATCAATTGCAACTCTTTTGGCTTTAGTCATCTGGGTGGCAGTAAAGGATATTGAGAAGTCATCCACAAACAGTGTTTTTAAGACCTCTCTTGGAATAACAGCTGCACCACTGTTTATGGCCAGAGCAAAAAGTGTTACACTGAGAACATTGCCCTGGGAAACACATTCTTGGCACCTTTTCTCTGATAAAGTACTGCCAACTTTAATTTCAAAATAACTATGATGTAAAAATGATTTTACAAATAAAGGTAGTTTGCCTCGTAGACCACAATTATGCATAGTCTTGAGAATCCCATGTCTCCAAGCAGTGTCGTATACCTTTTGTGTATCAAAAAAAACACTGTCACATGTGTTGTTTGGAGACAAATGCTTCACAGACTGAGGCTTAAAGTTGCAGTAAGATGTCCAGTGTAGAGTGCATTTTTCAAAAACCACACTCAGAAAGTGTTAGAATATTGTTGTGCTCTAAATACCACATCAGCCTTACATTTACCATTTTTTCCATCAACTTACATAAGCAGTAAGTTGAAGCAATGGGGCGGTAACTTGCTGCACAGAGAGGCTTAAGGAATGGTAACATGGTAGCTAATTCCCATATACTATGGTAGCTGTTTTCATCCCATATTCTATTGTTGATCCTGATTATAAAGTTTTGTGTTCCTTGAAATGTGTTTAAACATTTCGTAAGGAATCTCATCTGGACCAGGGGCAGTGTTCTTGCTCCTAGCTAAAGCAGAGTCAAACTTCCTTTCAGAAAAAGGCATATTATACAATTCATCTTTGTTTGATGAAAAGTCAAGTACCTATTGTTCTTCCATCATTCTGAAATGATATCCTAGGAACTATCTGATTTTTCAGACTCAAGCAAAGTGTTCAGATAACATATTAATAACTTCTGTGGCATCAGTGACAATTATATTATTCATTGTAGGTACTGCAGGAGGATTGGGTGTAAATTTACCCTGAATTTTTCTTATTTTCTTCCAAATGTTGCAGACTGGTGTTCTGCTGTTAATAGAAGATACATATCCTACCCATGCTTGTGTTCTGGCAGCTTTCATAGTTTTTCAAAATCGTGCCCTACACCATTTGTAAATGATGACATTGTCCAAGGTGTGATGCCTACGGCACCTGTTCAATGATGACCTTGTAGCTAAGTGTAACAGCATTAAGTCCTCTCACCCCCAGGGGACTGGCCGTCTAATGAAAGAGTCCCTTAGTTCGAGGAATCGAATGTAGACCTGCAGTATGGAACACTGAGTAGATCAATGGCATCATCTACACTTGGGAAATCTTTAGCATCCCCTTCCAACTCACTCAAATCCTTAAATTTTCTCCAATTTGCTTTCTCTACGCACCATTGTGGTGATCTTGGGATAGATAGACCATCATTGGTCCTGATTACAATTGGAGAATGGTCACTGGTATGCCAGTCATCACTTGTTCTCCAATTAAAATCAACACTGCAATTGAAGCTACATATATTGAGAGGTCGATGCAGGAGACAGTGCCTGTCTGAATGTGGTAATGGGTAGGTTCTCCAGTATTAAGAAGGCCTATATCTTCATTTTCTATTAAGGATGCCATCATACTCCCTTTTTGGTTTGATGTTACATCTCCCCACAATGGATGTCTGCTATTGAAGTAACCTAGAAGAAATGGCTCTGGTAGTAGCCATATTAAGTATATTAAGTTCTCTTGGGAGACATGACTATTGGGTGGAATGTAAAGGGAACATACAGTATATTGCCTTCTTGAATTAATTCGTACAGCCACAGCTTGAAGGGGAGTATTTAGTTTTACTTGATAGTGTGGAGTATCTTGACGGATGTAGATGGGGGATCCACCGTGATTTCCCACTTCTAGATCAAATTTGGTTCTGTAGTGAACATATTCCCTAGGACAAGAGGTATATTCACCTAGCATGGTCTCCTGCAAACATATCCCTACAGGGGAGTGCTCGCAGATCAAAAGCTTTACTTCCTCATACTTTGCTCGTAGTCCCTGACAGTTCCACTGAATAATGGAAGTGAATTTATTCATGTCTGGGACCAACATTATGGTTCTTTTTTACAAGACTGGGAGAGCTCTTTTTCTATACTAGGGGAGGCATTTTAATGGACAGTTTTGTTGGCTTCTTGGGGGGTAGTCATCACCTTCATAGAGCCCATATCTTTTCCCTCAGTGTCCTTGACACTGGAGGATTTATTAGTTTATTCACTCTCCAATATCTTTTCCCTCAGTGTCTTTGACACTGGAGGATTTATTAGTTTATTCACTCTCCATCTAAATCGAGATTCAGAGAGCAGAGGTGTTCCCTAAAGAGACCACCTCTGCCTCCAATGAGGCAAAGTACCAACGAGGGCTGGCACCGGGGGACCAGCATCTGCTAATATGTCCTCTAAAGAGGAGTTGGCACCAAGTGGCTGGCACCAGGCCAGCACCCACTGGCCCTGCCTACAAAGAGGTAGATGGTGGAGGGTGTGTCTCAACTGGCACTTCAATTTTACTCAACTCCACACTGGTGTCTTTCTTGTTGGTTCTAGTGAACCTTGTCTTTACATTCACATCATCAATTGATTCTAATGATTCAGTTAGCCATCTTTTTAGTGATTCTTTATTTGATTCTACCTTTGTGCTCCTGACTTGGGTTTTTTTTATTTCTCTTTCTTTTGGTTTCTTAACTTTGCTACTACAAAGGCAAAACTTTAGACCGGGTATTACAATCTTTGCTTTGGCTCTCTCTTGTGCTTCCTTAAATGTTGTTCTTTCTATTACTCTGATTGCTTGGATTTCTTTTTCGAGTAAATGTACATCACACTGATGGGATGATGATGCATATCCCTCACCAGAGTGAAAAAAACTTAGGTTCCCTGGTGCACATACCATGCTCATCATCTCCACAGTTGACACCGACTGCAGGATTTTCTAGCAATTTTGATCAGCACGATTGCAGGGTGTGTCAAAATGCTGGTTATGGAAACACCTTCTGGGTCTCGGGATGTCCTGCTTTATCTTAAACCTATGCCAGGCTGCAGAGATATTCTGGAAGTCTTAAAGCATCAAATGTCAATATTAAGGTAGGCTGAGGTATTCTATTATTATAATAATCAGTCTTCTTTGACATCCTGTCTACCTTTATTACACCCTGGTAGTCTTCTAATAAAGTGTCTCCCCAGAGAACATCCATCATCGGGGGGGGACATAAATCAAACCCTTGCTGGTGTTGGGAGTGCACTCAACTGCAACTCCCGCAAGCTCCGACAATTCCATCAATCTAATGCTCTCCTCTGGGGAGATACTTTCTACTAGGAGCATACTACCATTTTGGGCTGTCTGCCACAACATTTCACGATTTCCCTGTATACAGTGGTCCCCCCGTATTTGCGGGGGATGCGTACCAGACCCCCCCCCCCCCCCCCGCGAATAGTTAGAATCCGCGAATGTTTGGAACCCCTATAAAAACGCTAAAAACAGCCTATTTTGTTAGTTAAAACTTAAGAAAAGCCACTAAAAATGTTCATACTTGGTTTTTATAATAGTTTTATCAAAAAAAGTGCATTTTATGATGAAATTGATAACAAAAACCAGGAATTTGTGGATATTTCTCATAGAAAAATACCGCGAATGCGCAAATTTTCTGTGAATAATGCAGGGAAAGGTTCCCGAGAGAAATCCGCGAATGTGTGAGTCCGCGAATCCGGAGAACGCGAATACAGGGGGTCCACTGTACTTTGAAATACAGTAGGGCCTCGATAATCGTGGGGGATCGGGCCCAGAACCCCCCTTGATAAGTAAATACCCGTGTTATCCTGGTACCCCCCTCAAAAATTGCTAAAAAACTGCCTACTTTAATAGTTAACCCACCCAAGACCACTATTCCAATGTTTATAACTGCCTACTTTAGTTCAGACACCAAATATGTCTTCAACTATCACCTTCAACTAATTCCAGATACTAGTTTCAAAGTTATTTTACAACATAAGCCTTAAAAATATATGTAGCATACATGCTACTGTACATATGTAGCCTATTAGCCAATGGATTACAGCTACAAGCCTACATATGCATGCTCATGTGGGCCTCTTTTCTTCACAAAACATGTTAATATATTACACGTAATAACCTTCATCTGACGGTTAGGCTTCTTTCCCATAAGAGTAAAGGAATCGGGGCTTTTGGATGCCACATAATTGACTCGTTTGTATGGGTACAATTTAAAGAATGCGGCGAGCTGGCGAACATGACTTCGAAAACAACATAAAACTTGGGCAGGCCAGTGTTGCCAAATGGGAATGGCAATTTCTTGCTAGATTTTGCTCCAAAAAGTGCTAAAAACTACAATGCCACCCAGCCAATTTCAACCGATTGCTCTCTTTTTCGATTCAAACATGTTTCTAACATACACAGTGTACTTGTACATTACATTACATGATTCCTAATAATTTCGAAACCTATTCTGTTCAATTCCTGAAAATGGTTTTGCAAGATTTTGTTCTTTTTCTTACATGATATATCAAACATAGTAGAATAAAGGGATTTTGACGTAAGGAAAAATCTATTTCTGGGCGATTGGCTCGTGTCGCCAGCGAAATATCCTTTAATCTATTATTTCTAGGGTAAATGTACTAACACATACCAGAGAATAAATAAATAAAGAAAAAGGTCAGTACAACTGACTCGCTCACCCTCCAAGAGGGTGTCGGTATGAACACTATGGCGAGTGAGACCACTACCACGAGCCGCTTGCCAATAGAAATCTCCCACTACAAAATCCCCACAAGAGGGGAGCCGACCCACAGAGTGGGCAGCAACTACTACTACTCCATCCCATGCTGCCGACTGCTGCGCCTCTGGTGGCCATCCTGAAGTTAGCAGACAATCTTGAGCGATGGGATGGGTAGGGCGGGATTTCGCTGGCGACACGAGCCAATCGCCCGAAATAGATTTTTCCTTACGTCAAAATCCCTTTTCTGGGCTCAGCTCGTGTCGCTGCGCGAAATCGTACCAGAGAAATAGCACAAGATTGTAAAGAAAATCCAACTAAACAAAAAGGGGTCTCAAATAAAAGATAACATAAAAAGAAAGAATATAATTGCTAATAAATATACATATACACAATGATACAAAATTAGAAATATTACTTAAATTAAACAATGCTAATAATATTTCTTAAAATTAACTTAATTTTTACATATATACAGGGCTTACATGGAATATATGTTAAAAGCAGTATCTGTGTATAGATATGTACAAAGAACTCAAAAGCAATTATAACAATAACTTGAACAGAACAAACTTCAATAATAATAATATATGAAGGGAATGTATATGACTTAATATACAAAACCCGTAACCATTGTAAATAAGATGTATCCCCTAGCATAAAAATAAGGGGATCACATCAAAGAGATCAATACATACAATCGATTGTGAGTGCCCCTAGCAAAAAAATAAGGGACACCCACCATATCACCATAAGAGCAGCTAAGATCCCAAGGTAAACGTAGATGAACATGACAGGCATAGACGAACTGTTGGGTGAGACAGGTAGAAAGGAGGACTGGATCTTCTACTAAAGATTAAGCAGAGGTCGGGGAAACTATGTTACCCGCCGCAACTGCTGAAAATTTCAGAGCTTCCAAGGACTTTAAGTAATGACGCTTAAATACTGTCGGCGATTTCCATCCAGTATATTTTTTCAACTCATCGAAATTCATATGTTGGAAATAGTTAATTGAGGTGGCTACTGCCCTGACATCATGTGCTTTTGGGAAAGAGTCAGGATTGGCTTGCTTAATAAAGTACAGGATCTGCTGCCTGATGCCTTTAATAGATAAAGTACCACCTTTTTCTCTCTTAAAGAGAGGACCCGATGAGGATGAGGAGGTCCTGGACAGAAAGGCTCGTAAGGTCGATACTGGGCAAAGAGATATATCTTGTGGAAGGGGTACAACCTTCCATGGTTCCCACCTCATCAAAGGATCTTCATTCTTTGCTATAAAACTACGTTCCGGAGAAAGTAGCACTTCCCCTGTGGGAAGAAATTGAATATGATCCGGATCTCTGGATAATGCCGACAGTTCTGAAATTCTAGCTCCTGAGGCCAAGCTTAATAAAAATAGAGTTTTTCTTAAGAGCATTATAAATGAACTTGTGTCATTATCAGTTTCTGAAGCCAGCTTTAGAACATCATTTAAGAACCATGATACTGACGTAGGCCTTACAGAAGGTCTAAGTCTAGCACAAGCCTTGGGAATAGACGAGAAGTAGGAGTCTGTCAAGTCTATGTTGAAACCAAATTGAAAAATCTTTTTCAAGGCTGACTTGTTTGTCGTAATGGTGCTAGCTGCTAAGCCTTTTTCAAATAAAGATCTGAAAAAGGATATAGCTGAATTGATTGTCCAGATTCTAATATCTGATTCTCTCAGGAAGGTTGCTAACTTTTTGACAGCAGCATCATACTGTCTCAAAGTTGAATCCCTATTATCAGATTCCAAGAAGAGAATATTTCCGAAAGGAACTACCTTGAAGGAGAATGCCTGATCTCCTATCTTGAAGCCCAGATACGGACGGAAGTGCCTTGCAATAGGAATATGATAGTAAGCGTCTGTAAGATCGATAGAGGTGGTGACGGCCCCACGGGGAAGTAAGGTCCGTACCTGCGAGATCGTGAGCATCTTGAACTTGTCGCAGCGAATGGCTAAGTTTCAAGCGGGACAAGTCTAAGATTACCCTTCTTTTTTGTGAGCCTTTCTTTGGAACGCTGAACAAGCGCCCTTGAAACTTTAATCTGTTGACTCTCGCTATAGCTCCTTTCTGAAGGAGGTCCTCCGCATACTCCGTCAATTCTTTGGATGGAAGTTGGCGGAAAGGTCTGGATGGGGGCGGGTTCGCTACCCAACTCCAACCCAGGCCTTTTGACACAATGCTTTGCGCCCACTTGCTGAAATTCCACCGGTGGCGGAAGTGAAACAAGCCTCCCTCCTACCTGAAAGTCCTCATTGGTGTTGGTAGCCTCCGCGGCCTCCCCTGAAATGCTTTCCTCTATTAAAGGACCCTCCCGATCCTCTCTGACGAAGGATCGCTTACCTCTGCCTCCCTTACCCGAGCGGTCATACTTCTGGGAAGCCTGGCCCTCGAAGACTTGATTGAAGGCTGGGGAGAGAGCGTAAGAGGTGGAGGGTTGAGGCTGGGGGGAAATGACATAGATAGGCTGCGATTGAGCCTTGGAGGTAGAAGGTTGGGCTGCTTGCACCAACGGGACAGCTGGAACAGGCTGGGTAAAAGTGTGGCTGTTTCTTTTGGTAAGGCTGGAAACGTCTGGGTTTCTTCTGAGCCTTACCTCTGACAACTTGATCTTGGCGTCTCTTGGCCGTAAGACCCCAACGATCTTTAAGGCTTTGGTTAAGCCTTGTAGCCTCTGCCTGGACCTCCTTCACCATCACATCTGGGAAGAGGTCTGCTCCCCAGATGTTCGATGCAAGCAACTTATTCGGTTCATGCCGAATCGTTGCTTCTTGGAGGACATGTTTCCTACAGTTTGTTCTAGCCGTGGCGAACTCGAACATATCAGACTGCACCGTTTGAGTCAGTGACTTGGTGATCAGCTTCAAAAGTGGCTCAGAACCATAGGAAATGGTAGCCACCATCGGTCATGGCCATGGTATTGATAGACCTGGCCAACCTAGACTTGGCATCAAATTCTGCCTGAATGAGGCTATCTGGAAGTCTAGGCAGCTTCTCACCAAACTGCTCCATAGCACAGTCTGGTTTGAGTTTGCCCGCAGAAAAAGTGTTGGGCAGATCTTCCCACAACTCACCGGCTGAGGGAAGTAAAGGAGACGTTAGGGTCCGCTTCTTTCAGCTGAGGCAACGAATCCCCCTTCTGGGCTGCTGGAATGGTAACCGTAGCAATCTTTGTCAAGAAAGGGAGCGGGGTGGGTTACTCTCTTCCATTGTAAAGATTGTGAAAGGACTCTTAAACGGCTGTATTTTCGTGTTCGAACAGTCCATGTCCCTCTAAACACCTGAGCCATTCTCTTTGAGCCTGGTCTCGTGAATAGAGGACTGTTTCTTTAGGTACCTTATCGTCTCGAGTCATGGCAGAGGCGGTGAGCCTGGCGTAGGCGGTGAGCCTGGCGTAGCCGATGAACGGAGGCTGAAGGTCTTCCGGGTAGAACTCGAAGTCTTCAATCCTCCGAGTTCCACATTCCGGGATAGAAATTAAGCCCGTCTGGAAGTGGGCGTATGACGCTACTCTCCAAGGATTGTTCATACTGAACGGAGGTAGAGAGTCATACGAGGCAATTGCGCTCCCCCTGTGCTGAAGGGTGGGGGAAGAAGCTAGCGGGACTTGGCGCAGTCCTTCGATAATGTGTCCTGGAGTTGATCCTATCAGACAACCGGGAGAACATCTGTTCCATACTGGTTTTTAGAGACCCCACCAGATCGCCCACTTGTTGCAACAGGCCAGCGTTGGGATCCAAAGCCGGTCAGCTTGCTATGCGGAGGTGGACGGGTGGCTCTGAACCGGAAAGAACCAAAAGGTAGTGGAATCTGGTTGACTCCGCTGGAGTGTGTGATCTCTCCTGGAGGATCTACTCCTAGAGGATTTGGAGCCGGACCCGGAAGCTTTAGACCTCTCTGCTCCGGGGTGGTTTTTAGCCGGAGACTTACGAGATGATGATGATGCCGACGCCGTCTTTTTAGACGACGACGACGTCTTAGTCAAGGTTTTTACTGCTTGTCCTTTGACCTTAGGTCTAACGGAAGCATCAGGAGAAGTATAAAGTTCTGTACCTGTAAAGCCTTGGAAGGATGGAGAGTTTGCAGGGTAGAAGGTCCAGTGGCACCCAAGGGCATCCCTTGGGCGTCCAACGTACTCACCTCGACCAACAGGTCGTCTACACCTACCATGGGTTCAATGTTTAGATCTAACGTCGCGACTTCCGAGGAGATGTCCTGGCCTGGATCCGTCAACGAGGCAGCGAGCTGTTGTTGGATGAACGCAATAGTCGGGGCCGCCTCTGCTGGTCGACGTAGCCCGTTGACTTGCCTCCGGGAAGATCAGGACCGCCAACCTCTTCTCTGAGAATGTAGGGCATACCCTTGGCGGCGTTCTCCCAAAACCGCCGACCCAGGCCCGCAAGGTTGCCAGTGCGGTGTCCTTCACAGCCGGAGCCTGGAAGAGAGGGTATTTATTAGTTTTTAAGATTAAACTTAAACAAAACTAAAACTAAATTAAAAGCTTAACTTAAAATTATAGGGGATGCAAAATCCCCTGTATTTTTATCTTAAGTTTAAGAAAGATTAGAATTCTTTAAAACTTAAGAACTATAACGAAGTAGGGACTGGCTAACGGAGTTGGAAATACTTACCCCGTCTAAGAGCTGGCTCACCAGATCATAACAGATGGTGCATGTCTCGTGATACCAGACTTGGAGGTCCCCGTGCGGAGTCGCGCATGGAGCATGGGACGGCAAACTCATGTCCACAGGGGTCTTGAAGCGTGGCGGTGCAACCCGGATGCTCACAGTTGGTGGTCTGTAAGTGAAAAGACACATGAGATCTGAAGGCTATCACTTACAGGCTAACGGAACAGAAGAACTCCGCTGCATGCCGGAGCTCGGAAAAAATTTGGGCATAACCCCTCCCTTACCGCCTGAATAGGCTATAACACCGGAGAGATCCGGTGAGGCAGACAAGGGAGGGGGGATGGTTTAAGGTAGCTTAAGATAAACTTACTTAGTTTAACATAACTAATTCTTAAACCTATAAAAATCGAACGTACCGGACTAAGTCCAGTGGCGTGGCGGAGCGTGTCGCGACCCTCAGCGCGACGCGAGGAGGGGTTTAGTAGAGACCAACTGTATGCCTCAAGTCCACCCTGCGGGGTGAACTAGCACCTTTCCACTTGGATGCCGGAGCTCCGGTAGAAAAGGAGCCCCAGTAAGGTGGGAAAGGGCGAGAGGGCACACAGACTCGCGCTAGCAACGGAGCGACGGAGAAGCGACGGAAAGGGGGGAAAGGCCAGTCGCCCCCCCCCCTAGCCATCCGGCCGGACCGAGAAGCTGGAGAGGTCGAGTCCAGTCTGGGTCTGTCAGTCCCTCTACTCCTCCGCCTGGGGGAGAGGGAGGCAGGCTCGGGTATGCGGAGCGAGCGTGGGCAGACCACCACCCTCCCCCCTGGCCCTATGGAAGAGCGGGAGGAGGGAAGAAGACTGGACAGGCGTCTGGCTGCTCCGTGATCACGTAGTGACCACGGGGCGGTAACAACAAAACAATGAAACGATAAGGCCTAGAATACAAACCGGCTGATCAGAGAGAAGCTATAAGGAAGCAACCGAACCGAAGAGCGGTAGCGCATGGGCCCTATGGGCCATACCTAGGCTAGATGAAGCCAGACGCTACACTAACAACAAAAACATAATAAATTAAATAAAACATTGAAAGAAAGAAAACAAAATAGTAGGAGAAAAAATCCAGGAGTGTACGACTAAAACCCGAAAGAAAGTCTACCACTCAAAGCTAGCCGGGGCCGATACTAAGAGCCGTGGCTAGGGTCTGGATAGAAGAAGCCTACGTAAGGTAAAAGACATGCATGCATGACATAAACCCGCGTAGACTGTACCCTAAAACAAATAGGATTGAGTAAAAATAGAGCGTACTAAAGTAAGGGAAGGTCTGGGTATGGAAGACCAAGAACGAACCCGCCACGAGGCAGAACCATGCTGCCATGCTTCCGAGCCTAGAGTTCGTATTTATACCTAAAAAACAAAACGGCAAATACTGACTCAAGGACGGAAAAAACCAAATAGCAATAAACATTGAGTACTTAACTTAGCTGCTGCGATGGCTGCACGCTCCATGATGAGTAAATCCAAAATAAGGGCACAAAAACACAGAGCAAAAAAGGGCACGTGTATACAGTGTGCGCTAACTGAAAAGGATGGCCACCAGAGGCGCAGCAGTCGGCAGCATGGGATGGAGTAGTAGTAGTTGCTGCCCACTCTGTGGGTCGGCTCCCCTCTTGTGGGGATTTTGTAGTGGGAGATTTCTATTGGCAAGCGGCTCGTGGTAGTGGTCTCACTCGCCATAGTGTTCATACCGACACCCTCTTGGAGGGTGAGCGAGTCAGTTGTACTGACCTTTTTCTTTATTTATTTATTCTCTGGTATGTGTTTAGTACATTTACCCTAGAAATAATAGATTAAAGGATATTTCGCGCAGCGACACGAGCTGAGCCCAGAAAAAGAAATATTAAACTTAACATTACAAAGTTTTTATGTCAAAATATGATATTGTTATGATACAATAAAGTTTGTTCATACTTACCTGGCAGATATATATATAGCTGTATTTTCTGAAGTCCGACAGAAATTCAAAAACTTCCGGCACACACAGTGGTCGGCCAGGTGGTTAGTACCCATTCCCGCCGCTGGGAGGCGGGTATCAGGAACCAGTCCCATTTTCTATTCATAATTTTTATTTCCACTGTCCCCTGAGGGAGGTGGGTGGGTACTTAATTATATATATCTGCCAGGTAAGTATGAACAAACTTGTATCATAACAATATCATTTGTTCATGAAACTTACCTGTCAGATATATATATAGCTGAATCCCACCGTTGGAGGTGGGAAGGGACAGAATAGAAGGATTTTGGGAAACAAATGCATGCAGATGATTTACATCTTGGTTCCACCTGTTAGCATTGCTGGCTTCGTGGTTATTGCCACGTAAGTCTGCTTGTGCTACTAGAGTTGCCAGCGAGGTAGAGACCTATATAGCTGGTGCACTCCAGATGATCTGTCAACAGGGGCGAGACCACGACGTGACTAGACCATATTGACCATACCATGAGGGCTAAGAAGTAAAATAAATATATATATAAAAATGATATTGTTATGTTACAATAAAGTTTCATACATACTTACCTGGCAGATATATACATAGCTAAGACTCCGTCGTCCCCGACAGAAATTCAAAATTTCGCGCCACTCGCTACAGGTAGGGTCAGGTGATCTACCGGCCTGCCCTGGGTGGCAGGACTAGGAACCATCCCCGTTTTCTATCATATTTTCTTCTCTTCCACCTGTCTCCTGCGGGGAGGCTGGGTGGGCCTTTAATTGTATATATCTGCCAGGTAAGTATGTATGAAACTTTATTGTAACATAACAATATCATTTTCATACAATCAACTTACCTGTCAGATATATACATAGCTGATTGGCACCCTTCGGTGGAGGGTAAGAGACAGCTACTATATGGAATAGACAGGTAAACAACATATGTTGTAGGTATAAATAAAACCTTGGTTCCTACCTGATAGGTGGTAGACTTGGTGGGTGTTTGCCCAGTAGTCTGCATCACCTCAAGAAACTTTAGCGAGATATGTGATCTATGGCCAAGAGTTCTTGTGGGTCTGCCGATGGGGTCTTACCCACTTACTCAGCAGAGCCTAAAAGGACTTTGTCAATGGGTGCTGATCCACTTATATGACAATACACCTTATGAAGGAGCACACAACCAATCCCGACCACCTGAACCTAACCATTTGTTAGAACTAAGGATTGTTACGAGTTATCCCCGAACTCGTCACAACAACCGTAACTCCAAAAACCACTACGCACACATACATAATTTTTCAAAAAAAAAATTATAAACTCAACTAATTGGATATGACGAGAATTCTCTTATGACAACATAGACGGCCGCCCAAGTGCGAGCCATGAATCCTCCATTGTTCGAAAGAGATTCTCGCCATATCCAACAGAAGAACAGTAATATATATATTAAGGATTGTTTGCGGCCCCTCTCCCAGAATCGTATCTGCCGATACGATAGGACCTAGAGAAAAGCACTTCTCATACGTCACACGCACGTCTTTCAAGTAATGAGATGCAAACACCGAGTTGCATCTCCAATATGTCGTATCTAATATGTTTTTAAGCGACATATTCTTATAAAACGAGAGAGACGTCGCAACCGCTCGTACTTCATGAGCTTTTACCCTCAGAAGTTGTAATTGTTCGTCCGGACAGACATTGTGAGCGTCCGTAATGACGTTTCTTACAAAGAACGCTAGAGCGTTCTTTGACATCAGTCTTGTGGGGTCTTTTACCGCGCACCCAAAGACCTTGTCTAGAGCCATCCCAACTGACGCTTCCTCTGAAGATAGAACTTCGAGCTCTAAACAGGGCATAGAGACCTCTCTGCTTCTCTGCCTACGAGACTAGACATTCCTTGATTTCGAATGACCTAGGCCAGGGATTCGTGGGGATTCTCGTTTTTTTTTCGCTAAAAACAGAGTCTTGAACGAGCAAATCGCCGAGTCTCCCTTGAATCCTACTTTGTCCTGCAGAGCTTGTAAACTCACTAATTCTTTTTGCCGTTGCTAACGATAAAAGAACAATATGCATTTTTCTAGTTACGTCTCTAAATGATGGCCTGATGAGGAGGTTCAAATTTATCCGAGACAGGTATTTGTTTGAGGACTACGTCCAAGTTCCAGTTCGGAGGTACTGGCTCCTTAGACTTTGACGGTCTCAAATGATCTTATGAGATCGTGGAGATCTTTGTTATTTGCCAGATCTAAAACCTCTGTTGCCTGAACACCAGCCGAGAGCATACTCCTGTATCCCTTTATTGTGGATACAGCTAGATGCGACTTTTACTTTCAAAGAATAGCAAGAAATCAGCAATTTCCGCTATAGAGGTAGAGGATGAGGACAACTTCTTGGCTCTACACCACCTTCTAAAGACCTCCCACTTCGACTGGTATACTTTCGAAGTGGAGGTTCTGCGAGCTCTCGCGATCGCGCTTGCCACTTCGCGAGAAAGCCTCTCGCTCTGACAAGTCTTTCGATAGTCGAAAGGCAGTCAGAGCGAGAGCGGGGAGGTTTTGATGGTACCTCTTGAAGTGTGGTTGTTTGAGAAGATCCGTCCTTCCTGGTAGGGATCTTGGAAAGTCTACGATCCACTCTACCACCTCCGTGAACCATTCCTGGGCCGGCCAAAAGGGGGCTATTAAAGTCATCCTCGTCTCTTTTGACGCCACAAACTTTTTTTCATACTAACCCAGGATTTTGAATGGGGGGGGAAAAGCGTACACGTCCACTCGAGACCAGTTTAGCAGGAAGGCGTCTACCATAATTGCTCTTGGGTCTTCCACGACCGAGCAAAACACTGGGAGCCTTTTTGAAAATGTATGTTGCGAATAGATCCACGTGAGGAGTTTCCCCACAGAGACCAGAGATCGCGACATACTTCCTCGTTCAGAGTCCATTCTGTATGAAGGACCTGGTTCCTCCTGCTGAGCCTGTCCGCCCTCACATTCCTTACTCCCTGTACGAACCTTGTCAACAGGGAGATGTTCCTGTGAGACGTCCAAAGTAATAAGTCCCTCGTGAGTTCGTAAAGGAACGAGGAGTGAGTCCCTCCCTGTTTTCGAATGTAGGCAACGTGCGGTGTTGTCCACGTTTACTTGTAACTACCTGTCTCTCACCAGACCGGTCTAGACTCTTCAAAAGCCAGGTGAACGGCGAAGAGCTCTTTGCAATTTATGTGCCAGGACACCTGTGCTGCGTTCCCAGGTGCCTGACACTTCCTCCGAGCCTAATGTCGCTCCCCAAACCCGTCTCCGACGCGTCGGAGAACAACACTAGGTCTGGGTTCTTTGAACTTAGAGAGACCCTTTGTTCTCTTCCAGAGGCGCAACCACCACTGTAGGTGTGCCTTTACCCTCCATTGGAATGGGGAAAACGTCCGACAGTTGTCCGTTTTTCCAGCTCCAAGACTTCTTGAGGAAGAATTGAAGTGGACGGATATGCAGTCTTCCGAGAGGGAAGAATTGTTCCAGCGAGGAAAGCGTCCCCAGAAGGCTCAACCATTCCCTCGCTGACGTTTGCTGTTTCTCTAAGAAGCGAGAGATTACTCTCAAACCTTTTTCTGTTCTCTCTTGCGAAGGAAAAACAAAAACGCGAAAACCCCGAGAAATCCATCCGAATCCCCAGATAGACTAGGTCTTGTCTGGGGGTCATCTGAGACTTCTCGAGGTTCACAAGCAATCCCAACGCCTTGGTCAATTGTAGTGTTAACTTTAGGTCCTCCAAACACTGTCTCTCCGATCTGGCCCTGATGAGCCAGTCGTCTAGGTACATCGAGACATTCACTCCTTTGAGATGCAGAAATCTCGCCACATTCCTCATCAGGCTTGTGAAGACCTGAGGAGCTGTGGACAGGCCGAAACACAAGGCTCTGAACTGAAAGATCCTTCCACCCCCCGTCATGAAACGGAGGTACTCTTCGATGAAGGGTGGATCGGGACGTGAAAGTAGGCGTCTTGGAGATCTAGAGACACCAATCCAATCTCCTTGTCGTAATGACGCTAGGACTGAAGCAGAAGTCTCCATGGAGAACTTCTCCTTCTGAACAACAAATTTGTTCAGAGCGCTGACATCTAGTACTGGTCTCCAGCCTCCCGAGGCTTTCGCCACTAGAAAAAAGGCGATGTAAAACCCCGGGGAGTTTTGATCCAGTACTAGTTCTACTGCACTCTTGTCCCACATTTGTTCCACCATTGATCGAAGAGTATCCCTCAGCACAGGATCCTTGTACTTGGCTGACAGTTCCCTCGGTATAGACGTTAGGGGCGGAGTATTCAGGAAAGGGATACGATATCCCTTCCTTATGATCTTTAGTGAAGACGCGTCCGCGTCTATCAGTGTCCAGGCTTCCACGAATTCCAGGAGTCTGGCACCTACTGGTGTTTGGAGGAGAAATGTTTCATTTGCCCTTTTTAAAGGGACGAAAGGCGGACCTACCTCTTCTCTCTGGAGCCTTCCTACTTGCGGGAGGTCTGGAGATCGGACCCCCTCGAAAGGGCTGCCTAGAAGTGCTAGGTTCTTTCTTGTCCGACACTAAAGCAGGTTTCTTCTTCCTAGCAGACTGCGTCAGAAGATCCTGTGTCGCCTTCTCAGTTAAAGAGTGTGCTACGTCCTTCACTAACTTAGAAGGAAACAAAAAGTCCGAAAGAGGTGCATATAGCAGAGCTGCCCTCTGCGCATGCGAGACTGCCTTGTTAAGAAGGCGCCATATACTGTCCTTTTCTTCAAAGACTGCTCCAAATAATGCAGAGACTTCCAAAGATCCATCCTGTACTGCTTTGTCGATGCATGACAAATGCATAGCCAGGCTTCAGGTTCGATTCCCTGCGAATCGAGAGCTTTCTTGGACATCACCCAAGGGACCAATCTAAGAAGTTGAATACTTTCCAATACATGGAACAGTCCCTTGAGGAGATGATCCAGTTCCGAAATACTCCAAGTAATGCGGGCAGAATTAAGACTAGGACGCCTTGAAGCGTCAACTAACGTCGAAAAGTCTGCCTCTGTAGTCGAAGGGAGAGCGATACCCATATCCTCCCCCGTCTTGTACCATATGCCTCTTTTCCCAGCTAACCTTGCTGGAGGCATGCAAAATACTGTCCTGGTTAAGTCTTTCTTCGACTTCATCCAGGCGTCTAAGGCGTGCAAAGCCCGCTTCATCGAGATGGTGGGCTTCATCTTCAGAAAAGACGAAGTCTTCTTCGTCTTCGCACTCGAAAAGAGCGAGCGCGGAGAAGGAGGAGCAGCCGGAGTCAACTCGTCTCCGTATTCCTCCAGAAGCATGGTAGTCAAAACCTTATAGTTTGACAAGCCCTCTCTTCCAAGATCTTCATCCTCCGAGTTTCGTTCGAACTCGTGAAAATCCTGAGTTTCTGCTCTCCTTTCAGAACTTTCTTCTTCTGGGGGAGACAAACTCCTGATCGGAGAGGGGCTAAGGGAATGAAAGTCTTTCCTTTTTCCCGTTCTGATCGACTTGGAAGGAGTCACAACCTGCGGCTTCTCTCGCGCTTTAGAAGACGTCATGTATGACGCTTCCCGCTCTCCGAGCGTCATGTATGACGTCTCTTGTTGACGTTTAGATGACGCTTCGCGTCTGGAAGACGCTTCGCTCTCTAAGGGCTTCCTACTCGGCGTCACAATCTTTGACGTAGCGTCACGTCTACGATCCTCTTGATTTGACGCTTCACTTCTAAAAGACGTCTTCCGAGCAGGAGCGAGAGTACGAGACTTCCTTCTTAATCGGAAGCGTCACGTCCTTCCGACGGGGCGCTAAAACTCCACAAGAGATGAAAGTTGTTCTGCACCGCCATAATGATCTCCTTGACGCTTCTCCTACGTCTAGCGCCTGGCGCCCTTCGTCATCACTAGGGGAAGCAGCATGATAAGGTACTTCCTCATAAGCGTCAGGTGACGTTGACGCCACCTTCGCCTTCTTGATAGCAGACGGGGACGTCATCAGAGAAGCGCTCCGGGCTCGAGTCGATATCTTGCTTCATATGACGCTTCAGCGGTCTCGATAGGTCGACTCCTTCCACCCTCGTTTAGGAGAGGGAGGGAGAGGACGAGAGAAACACTCGCGAGGACGCTTTCCTGTCAGCGTCCTTGAGCTGGCTGCCCATGAAGCAAAGCTAGCTGAAGGGAACGTCTGACCGTTGGGGATTCCCTCCGACTCCTTAGGCTTTCGACTTTCGCTTCCTCCTCCTCGGGGCATGTGAGCTTGGAAGAGGTCTAGGCCTGGGAGCGCCGCAGGGACGATCAAACGCCCCCTCCACAACACTGATAGGGCTCACTTCACTAAAATTTTCACTATCACTAGCCTTACCTTTCGAGTCCGCCATCTTGGACTTCATGTCTCGAATCGTCGCTTTCAGATTGGCGATTTCCGATGCCGAATCCGAAAAGACACTCATGAGAATGAGATTTATAGGGAGATTCTCCAGAAGTAGGGTTAGAATTACAATAAAGGCTCAATAGGCCTTGAATTCCCTACCTTCAGTCTTCTAACTCTATCCCTCTCTAACTTCTTCAAATAAGAAGTCAAAGTCTTCCATTCTTCTGCATTCAAACTCTCGCATTCCTTACAAGTGTTAATAGCAGAACACTGCACTCCCCTACATTTACGGCATACAGTGTGAGGATCACCGAAGCTTTCGGTATCCTCACACCCTGCAGCTACATTCACACACATTCTCACACTCACATTAGAATCAGACATCCTGAGAGAAAAATCCAAGAGTTATTCCAAAAACAGTCCACAGTAGCGAATGCCAAAACACGATCCAAATACGTCACCAAAAGTCGAAAAAAAAAAAAAAAAAAAAAAAAAAAAAAAAAAAAAAAAAAAAAAAAAAAAAAGAAAAAAAAAAAAAAAAAAAAAAAAAAGTTTGATCAAATGTTGAAAAAAGAATCCAAGTCAGGAGGTAAATAACAACAATGTTGATACCACCGGCGACAGAAAGAGAAAAATATGATAGGAAAACGGGATGGTTCTAGTCCTGCCACAGGGCAGGCCGGTAGATCACCTGACCTACCTGTGTAGCGAGTGGCGGCGCGAAATTTGAATTTCTGTCTCGGGGACGACGGAAAGTCTTAGCTATGTATATATCTGACAGGTAAGTGATTGTATGAAAATATATTATCACACCTGACCAACCTAGCCAAAGAAAGTTGGAAGGTGGTGTGTTAAACTAAGGCTTAAGAGTAAGAAGTCACCGTTGTCGGCGACTCAACTACTAAATTAAGAGCTCTTCCTAAACCATTTTCTACAGGATAGGTATGAGTGGTATACTTGCCCCCGCCCCCCCCAAGATTGTGTCTGCAGGACACGTATAGGCCCTAGCGAGCAGCAGATCTCATATGTCATATCTTCATCTCGGAAGGGAGTGTGTGAATTGAACACAGAGTGCTTCGCTAAAACATGGTACTCAGGATGTTGCTGAGTGCCATGCTCTGTTGAAATGCTTCCGAGGCCGCGCCCTCACCTCGTGAGCATTCAAATCAAAGATTTCAAATCTTTGTGCCAACACAATGAAGGAGCTTTTTTGAAAGAAACTCCTTAACAATAAAGCCAGGGGTGTTCTTCGGTATGGGCAAGTCTGGTCTTTTCGGAAAACACTGCAGATTGTCCGTACGTACTTCGACTTTCTTGAGTTTTATGTAGATAAAACTTGAGAGACCTGACAGGGCACAGGACTCTCTCTGGCTCCTGCCCAATAACTTGTGCCATCCTTGATTCCAAGCTCCTGGCCCAAGAACAAGACGGGTTTCCATTCTTAGGCCACAACGGAAGGCTTAGAGAACGCACCCCTTGTGTTCTCTAATGCCAAAAACTTCTCGACGAATGGCTGAAAACCTCACTAAAACCCTCTTTGTCGTATCTAGGGTGGTTAGAAAAGGGCCTTCCTGATCACGTGCAAGAAGTTACAGGTAGGAGATGTTCGAATGCTTTGACATCAAGAACTTCAGACTATGTCTAAGTTCCATATTGAAAGCTTCGATCTGGACATGCACAGTCAGTCAGTCTGTACTAAAGTCAGGTGACCGACCAGTTGACCAGTCAGACGCATCAAGGACAGCAAGGCTGTACCCTGAAGACCATAAGGCACTATTCTTCGCTGAAGGATGAGTGTCTGGACTGCTGGGCGATTCAAGCTAAGCAAACTTGTGGTATGAACGCAACCCAACGTCGTTAGTGAATCAACTCCTGAGCCACTCCTGCCTCGAGCTTCTGTGCCAGGAGAAAGGAGCGAGGAGCAAAAAGGCGATTCAGTCCCGAAGGACGAATGCCTGACAGTCCAACCTGGTCTCATGTTAAACGATCATCGGGGTGTGTAAACGCAACCGACTTCGTCAACAAGAAACTCAGGGCTACTAGTGTCTCCTGATCTCGCACGAGTGTCTGACTCCGAGAAAAACAGGTGAGACAAAAGTAGATGGTGAGCGAGTTTCGAGATTCCACAGAACTCAAAGATCGTGAAGGGCTTTGTTGTTTGACAAGAAGCAAATCTCTGAGCCCAAAGGCCGTCAACAACATATTTGCGTATTCTTTAATAGTTGTGACTGCCAGCTTATCCCATTCTTCAATGGAAAGGAAGACGGCAATCTTATGCTGTCAACATCTCGATAGTCTGAACGTAGTCAGACTCAGAGCGGAGAGGTTATAGGTACCTTTCGTGTTAAAGTAGACCGACTCTCTCGGAAAAGGTCCTTGGAAGACGTGACTCTGTGAATCTAGGATCTTGAAGGCCAACATGGGGCGATTAGCGTCATTGTCGCTCCCTGTGATGGTATAAATCATCTTATTACATTTCCTAAGCGTTTGAAAAAGGGGAAAAAAGACTAACCATCCATCCCTGTTCAATATCATAGCGAAGAGATGTATGAAAGGACGTCCCTAAAGTCTCCATAACTCTCAACATACTTCTAAAGAAAGATTCCACTCGGAAGTCAGTAGTTGCTGCCGTCGATCGAGGACGATTCGTACGGACTTTTGCAATCCTGTAACGAACCTCTAGACGATCGTTACATTCTACGTCTGTTGTTATAATAGGCTCTTTCTCGTAAACCCGAACAGGGACCGAGAGAAGATTACTTCCTAAGATATGAGAGAGCTGTGGAAGATCAGAGTTGATATGGACACTGGTTCCAAAAACTCGTTTCCAGGACTGGAGGGACGACAGAATTGCTTCCACTTCTTTCAGATTATGATCCAGGACATCTGAAACCCTCCTCCAGATGTCCGGCACCTTCTTTCTATCACCTCAAGTGATACTTAACGCACCGAGAGATGTTCAGAATCATTCCTAGATCTTTAATAAAATTTCAGTTCCCGGTAGGAAAAAACTGTAGAGGTCTGAATTGCAGTCTATTCAGGGAAACAAACTTCTTTAGGAAGGAAATGGTCCCAGCAAGCTCATCCATTCCCTCACACAGTATGTTTACTTCCCTAAAAAGGCTGCGCTTTGCCTAAGCAGGAGAGCATATAATAGTGAAATGTTGCGGTAGACTCGTAGTCCTATACCGTGCGGTAACGAGCACCGAAAGGAGTAAGCGATATCTCTGAGAACATAGTAAGGCAAAACGCAATGCAATGTTTATTCATTCATGTAAGAAATCCCTCAATCTTAGGCTAAAGTCCGTGATTGTAGGGCAGAGATACAGTTAGTCAGTCAATCCCGCAGGAGAGAGAGAGACGTAACTGCCAGCACAGAGATACGGTTAGTCAGTCAATCCCGCAGGAGAGAGAGAGACGTAACCTACAGCGCATGACAGCGAACGAGCTGGTACTGCCTCGTTTGGACTGGCGGAGAGGACAGTGACAGCAGCAGCTTACGATCGTCGTCTCTTAACTTTATGCCTGGTTGACCAGCTACCCTATTCTACGAAGAAATAGGTCCGTAATTTTTAGCATAAAAGAGACTCTCAAGCTGGTATATTTAAGCGAAACAGAAAACGCTAAATATATAGATGCGTTTGTGTCGTCATAACACTACCATACAACGGTAAAAGATAAATCGGAAACTCCTGAAGGCTGCAGGGAGTAACGATTAAATGTCCTTAAATTAATAGACAATAGACCTCTCGGTTGCCATCCGAAGAGGTAACTACAGCAAGCGTATATGACTTGAGCCAACCAGTAGTAAAATAACGCAAGGCAAAATATGATATTATATTGCAATAAAGTTTTTTCATACTTACCTGGCAGATATATATACTATAGCTGAATTCGGAAATACAGCTACATACATATCTGACAGGCAAGTTTCATAAACAAAACTCAAAGAGAATTGAAGCGGACAGCTCAAGCTTCTTATGTTATTGGACATAAGCGTTCATTGACGTAGTCTACAAGTCTATTTCTTGTACGAGTCTGCGAATGATGAATGAGAGCTCTTCCGAATCTTGTCAATAAGAGCTTATCCGCTTACGCAATATAAAGTTAATGAGAAGTTTGTCAATGAGAACTAACCCATTTACGGGACAAAGAGATAATTTGTCAATGATGGGGATACCCACTTACTTGACAAAACGATAGTATATTGTCAATGGGGGAAATTCACTGAATTGACCCCAAAACGTAATCCAGGAAGTCGAGCATTTTATTTCCGATTCCCCGTCTCAAACGAGGAAGGGGCAAGAATCCTGTTAAGAGACGGCTTACGACAGGTAGAACGACGATGTTCAATTCGGCAGCGTAAGTCCCGACTAGGAACTAACAAAATCTATCATCTGAAAAGCCCTTTCAGATGGGCTAAAAAGCTTGCAAAATTATCCTGGCGGGAGAAGGAAGAACTCTCCAACCAGCTTCCTCTCCGTATCAAAAATTTATTGGCAGTATGGCAAAGGAAGTCTGTCTTGCGCTTTCCTCCTTTTGATGAGTGCCTTTGCAAGAATCCTACTGAACGTTGCCGAGAGTCCTGACGCGCAGGACGTCGAGCTTTTACATAACCCATAGCTGCCTTACCGCAAAGTCTTGACTGCGGTAGAGCAAAAGAGAGTCTTTCCTTGAGCTTTCCATAAACTCCATCCAATCCTGGACTTTACGAAAAGCAATATTACTGACAAAGACCTCTATAATTCACGAAACCCGGTGGTCTTGCTGGGTTTCGAAAACGAGTTGCCTTTTCACTTTAAGCTTCCTCCGAAGCACTGCTTACTTCACATTCTTCGCAGGCGATGTAAGAAGGGATCACCGAAGTTAGGTTAAAAACAAAAAAAATCTTTAGGCCCAAATCAGCTTGAAGACTTCAACAGAAACGTTCAGCCAGGCGACACACCTGACGTGCGCGCGCTCGGCGTCCACTGACTAGCAGCGAGCACGCTCGGCGTCCATTGGCGAGCGCGAGCACTCTCGGCGCGCCCAGCTCGGCGTCCACTGGCGAGCAGCGAGCACTCTCGGCGCGCCGGCTCGCGCTCGGTATCCACTGGCGTGCGCTCGGCCTCGGCGTCTACTGTGCGCGCTTGGCGTGCACACTGCGCGCGCGCCTGGCGTCCATCCGAACGTCCCGTCCAAGCCGAGCGTCAAAAAAAAAAGCGTGCAGAAAAGCGTCACGCTCCTGACAGGCGTCAATGCAAGCGAAACTGCCTTCAGGGAAGAGCATTAGACATCTCGGAGAGAAACCGACTGCACGAAGCAGTCTCAGGTGAAGGGTTGATCGTGTGAGAATACGCGGGGCGAGGGAACGCCTTCTTATTCTCACAGCAACAAAGCTAGGACGTCCGCGCAGCTAAAAGCGTCCTGCTAATATGACTTGCTTTCCCTTTTCTCGGTGGAAAGACGTACACGAGTTCAGGCGACGTTCGCCTTCTTACTTCTCACAATGCAACGCATGACGAGAGAGAGAGAGAGGACGTGAAAACGTCCTCTTCTATAAAGCTTCTATTTAGAGGGCGCGAGTCCTTCCGAAAGCTCCAAACCCTGCGCAGGGAGGACGCTTCGGAGGACGAGAAGCAATCCTTCAGGATTCGTGCACGCACTTTGGCAGCCTGGGAGTAACTTCAGGTCTGCCGAAAAGCACGTCAGATCGGTGGGAGTTCCTCGTAACCCTCCTTCGGCTTTCGACATGCTCTCTCCCTCCTCCGGGAGTCAAGCAGAGGTCCCGGCCTAGAGGCGAAATAAGGCCGATCTGACGCACCCTCCACTACACAAGGGGCACTGGTCACTGCACTTAGCCACTTCACTTTTGCTCTCCAAAGCAGCACTTTCGATTCTAAGTTCCGAATCGATAGAG
The DNA here is from genome assembly GCF_015104395.2 of Macrobrachium nipponense. Lineage (NCBI taxonomy): Eukaryota > Metazoa > Arthropoda > Malacostraca > Decapoda > Palaemonidae > Macrobrachium > Macrobrachium nipponense. The sequence continues at coordinate 110,062,503 of NC_087202.1, forward strand.
TATCAGAGAAAGGTCAATACCCTCTACAGAAACTGTTTAGGGCCCGAAGGCAACATTACAGGGTTAGGAGTAACAACTACAGAAGTAGCACTTTTCACCACAAAGATAGGAGAGCGAGCACCTTAGATTCCAAGATACAGATGGAATCTATAACGTAAAGGGCATTACCTCACAGACCATATTTATAGCCCGTAGGCCATACTACAGGGTTAGGCAAAATAGTCTACAGGTAGGTTAGCTCCACCCTGACTTTGTTTACTGATTAATTGCGTACATATGAATCATACGTCTTCCTTATGGAATTAGACAAAGTCTCACACTCCTTACATGACAAATCTCAACAAAGAAGCAAGACACATAGCCCTCGTGCATATCGAGTGCGGAACTACCGAAGCTTTCGGTAGCCACACCCTATCTTAGCAGACAACACCCTCTGAAACTAGCCTAACTAGATTCAGATATACAAAAATGAATCATATTCAAAACCATTTAAGATAGCGTATGCCTAGCCACAAATCCAAGTCAATAAATCAAAAGACAATTAGGATATTTAGCGGCCATGAAGTTTCCAAAATCCTAAGACGGAGGTACTGAAAAACAGGTGTTTTCCAGCACCGGCGACAGAAAAATTATGAATAGAAAATGGACTGGTTCCTGATACCCTCCTCCCAGCGGCGGGAATGGGTACTAACCACCTGGCGACCACTGTGTGTGCCGGAAGTTTTTGAATTTCTGTCGGACTTCAGAAAATACAGCTATATATATATCTGACAGGTAAGTTTCATGAACAAAATGTATGCTAGATGTATTTGAAAACAAATGCAAGTTTTCCTGCCAGATGCTGGATTGAAAATTTTCTTGCTAATTACCTCAAGAAAATGAAAGCTAGCATTAAAAATACAAAATTGGTAACACTAGACTCAACAGATCTGTGTTAGTAGTACAAATGATAGGTATTGTATCATTAAAAATATCAAAATAAACAAAGTCACAAAGCCGATTCTATTCATGTTTTTCTAAACACGTAGCCTAAAAGGAAAACTTTATTTTGTTTGTTTCATCGTGACACAAACCCCTCACAATGCAGAGTACATATGATCATTCTAAAATGATAATTGTTATGATACAATAAAGTTTGTTCATACTTACCTGGCAGATATATATATAGCTGTATTTTCTGAAGTCCGACAGAATTTTAAAAACTTCCGACACACGCAGTGGTCGGCCAGGTGGTTAGTACCCATTCCCGCCGCTGGGAGGCAGGTATCAGGAACCATTCCCATTTTCTATTCATAATTTTTATTTCCACTGTCCCCTGAGGGGAGGTGGGTGGGTACTTGATTATATATATCTGCCAGGTAAGTATGAACAAACTTTATTGTATCATAACAATATCATTTTGTTCATGAAACTTACCTGTCAGATATATATATATAGCTGAATCCCACCGTTGGAGGTGGGAAGGGACAGAATAGAAGGATTTTGGGAAACAAATGCATGCAGATGATTTACATCTTGGTTCCACCTGTTAGCATAGCTGACTTCGTGATTACTGTCACCCAAGTCTGCTTCTGCTTAACTAGAGTTGCCAGCGAGGTAGAGACCTATAAAGCTGGTGCACTCCAGATGATCTGTCAACGGGGGCGTGACCACAATGTGACTAGACCATATTGACCATACCATGAGGGCTAAGAAGTAAAATAAATAAATATATATATATATATATACACCACCTGACCAACCTAGCCAAGTTAAAGGTGTGTTAACTAAGGCTTAGGAGTTAAGAAGTCGCCGTTGTCGGCGACTCAACAACAAAAATAAGAGCTCTTCCTAACCATTTTCTACAGGATAGGATGAGTGGTACTTCTTGCCCCCAAGATTGTGTCTGCAGACACGTATGGCCCTAGCGAGCAGCAGATCTCATATGCCATCTTCACATCTCGCAGGGAGTATGAAGTGAACACAGAGTTGCTTCGCTAAAACATGGTACTCAGGATGTTGCTGAGTGCCATGCTCTGTTGAAATGCTTCCGAGGCCGCGCCCTCACCTCGTGAGCATTCAGATAAAAAGATTTCAAATCTTTGTGCAAACACAATGAAGGAGCATTTTTGAAAGAACTACCTTAACACTAAAGCCAGGGTGTTCTTCGATATGGGCAAGTCTGGTCTGTTTCGGAACACGCAGATTGCCCGAATGACTTCGACTTTCTTGAGTTTTATGTAGATAAAACTTGAGAGACCCGACAAGGGCACAGACTCTCTCTGGCTCCTGCCCACTAACTTGTGCCATCCTTGCTTCCAAGCTCCTGGCCCAAGGACAAAACGGGTTTCCACTCTTAGGCCACACGGAAGGCTTAGTGAGCACACCGCCTTGTGTTCTCTAAAGCCAAACTTGTGACGATGGCTTAAAATCTCACTACCCTCTTTGTCGTATCTAGGGTGGTTAGAAGAAGGCCTTCCTGATCACATGCAAGAAGTTAACAGGTAGGAGAGGTTTCGAATGCTTTGACATCAAGAACTTCAGACTACGTCTAAGTTCCATATTGAAAGCTTCGATCTGGACATGCACAGTCAGTCCGTCTGTACTAAAGTCAGGTGACCGACCAGTTGACCAGTCAGGACGAATCAAGGACAGCAAGGCTGTACCCTGAAGACCATAAGGCACTATTCTTCGCTGAAGGATGAGTGTCTGGACTGCCTGGGCGATTCAATCTAAGCAAACCTTGGGGGTGTATCAACGCAACCCAACGTCGTCAGCGAATCAACTCCTGACTCGAGCTTCTGTTGCCAGGAGGAAAAGGACGTGAGGAGCAAAAAGGCGATTCAGTCCGGAAGGAAGAATGCCTGACCAGTCCAACCTGGTCCTCATGTTACACGATCATCGGGGGTGTATAAACGCAACCGACTTCGTCAACAAGAAACTCAGGGCTACTATATGTCACCTGATCTCGCACAAAAGTGTCTGACTCCGAGAAAACAGGTGAGACAAAAAAGTAGATGGTGAGCGAGTTTCGAGATTCCACAGAACTCACAAGATCGTGAAGGGCTTTGTTGTTTGACAGACGCAAATCTCTGAGCCCAAAGGCCGTCAACAACATACTATTTGCGTATTCTTTAATAGTTGTGACTGCCAGCTTATCCCATTCTTCAGACGGAAATGGAAGACGGTAATCTTATTCCTGTCAACATCTCGATAGTCTGAACGTAGTTCAGACTCAGAGCGGAGAGGTTATAGGTACCTTTCGAGTTAGAGTAGACCGACTCTCTCGGAAAAGGTCCTTGGAAAAGTGAACTAGGAAGTATGTGACCTCTGTGAATCCAGGATCCTGAAGGCCAACATGGGGGCGATCAGCGTAATTGTCGCTCCCTGTTGACGTCATAAATCCTCTTATTACATTTCCTAAGCGAATGAAAAACGGGGAAAAGAGACTAAACATCTATCCCCGTTCAATATCATAGGATGGCGTTTAATGGTACCGATCCCGGATCGAGAATAAGGGAGCAGAGAAGAAGAAGCCTCTTCGTCCTCAACATATCGAAGAGAAGAATGAAAGGCGTCCCTAAAGTCTCCACAACTCTCAACTACTTCTAAAGAAAGATTCCACTCGGAAGTCAATAGTTGCTGCCGTCGATTGAGACGATTCGTACGGACCTTTTGCAATCCTGTAACGAACCTCTAGAGGATCGTTACATTCTACGCCTGTTGTTATAATAGGCTCTTTCTCGTAAACTCGAACAGGGACCGAGAGAAGATACTTCTTAAGATAAGAGAGAGCTGTGGAATATCAGAGTTGATCTGGACCACTGGTTCCCAAAAACTCGTTTCGAGGACTGGAGGGACTACCGAATCGCTTTTACTTCTTTCAGATTAAGATCCAGGACATCTGAAACCCTATCCAGATGTCCGGCACCTTCTTTCTATCACCTCAGGTGATAGACGCACTGAGAGATGTTCAGAATCATTCTAGATCTTGAATAATATTTCAGTTTCCCGGTAGGAAAAAACTGTGGTCTGAATTGCAGTCTATTCGGGGAAACAAACTTCTTCAGGAAGGAAATGGTCCCCAGCAAGCTCATCCATTCCCTCCCCGAGTATGCTTTACTTCCCTAATAAGGCTGGCGCTTTGCCTAAGCAGGAGAGCATATAAAAGTGCAATGTGCGGTAGACTCGTAGTTCTATACCGTGCGGTAAACGAGCACCGAAAGGATTAAGAGATAACTCTGTTGAACATAGTAAGCAAAAAGAATTCAACGTTTATTCATTCACGTCAGAAATCCCCTCAATCTTAGGCTAAAGTCGTGATTGTAGGACAGAGATACAGTTAGTCAGTCAATCCCGCAGGAGAGACGTAACCGCCAGCACAGAGATACGGTTAAGTCAGTCAATCCCGCAGGAGAGAGAGACGTAACCTACCGCGCATTACAGCGCACGTTCTGTTTACTGGCTCTGTTTGGGACTGGAGGTCCACCACAGCGTGGACAGCAGCAGCCAGCAGCTAACGAACGTCGTCTCTTAACTTTATGTCTGGGTTGCCAGCTACCCTATTCTACGAAGAAATAGGTCCGTTATTTTTTGAGCAGCAGACTCTCAAGCTGGTATATTTAAGTGAAACAGAAACGCTAAATATATAGATGCGTTTGTGTCGTCAGAACACTACCATACAACGGGGAGTAACGATTAAATGTCCTTAAAATAGACAATAGACCTCTCGGTTGCCATCCGAAGAGGTAACTACAGCAAGCATATATGACTTGAACCAACCAGTAGTAAAATAACGCAAGGCAAAATATGAAATTATATCAATAAAGTTTGTTCATACTTACCTGGGCAGACATATATATAGCTGAATTCGGAAATACAGCTACATACATATCTGACAGGCAAGTTTCATGAACAAAACTTAAGAGAAATCGAAGCAGTCAGTTCAAGCTTCTTATGTTATTGGACATAAGCGTTCATTGACGTAGTCTACAAGTCTATTTCTTGTACGAGTCTGCGAATGACGAATGAGAGCTCTTCCGAATCTTGTCAATAAGAGCTTATTCGCTTACGCAATATCAAGTTAATGAGATGTTTGTCAATGAGAACTAACCCATTTACGGGGACAAAGAGATTTTGTCAATGAGGGGATACCCACTTACTTGACAAAAAACGATAGTATATTGTCAATGGGGGTGGGGAAAGTCACTGAATTGACAAAACGTAATCCAGGAAGTCGAGCATTTTATTTTTTCCGATTCCCGTCTCAAACGAGGAAGGGGCAAGAATCCTTGTTAAGAGACTGGGCTTACGACAGGTAGAAACGACGAATGTTCAATTCGGCAGCGTAGTCCCGACTAGAAACTAACAAAATCTATCATCTGAAAAACCCTTTCAGATGGGCTAAAAAGCTTGCAAAATTATCCTGGGAAGAGGAAGAAACTCTCCAACCAGCTTCCTCTCCGCGTATCACAACTAATGCCTGCTAAAGCTTAAAATTTATTGGCAGTATGGCAAAGGAAGTCCTGTCTTGCACGCTTTCCTGAAGAGCGTCCTTTTGATGAGTGCCTTTGCAAGAAATCCTACTGAACGTTGCCGAGAGTCCTGACGTGCAGGACATCGAGCCTTTACATAACCTGTAACTGCCTTATCGCAAAGTCTTGACTGCGGTAGAGAAAAACGAGATCTTCCCTTGAGCTTTCCTTAACTCCATCCACCTTTGCGAGAAAAGCAATATAATATTGACAGAGACCTCTTGAATTCACGAAACCCGAGGTCTTGCTGGGTTTCAAAGAAGACGAAGTTGTCTGTTCACTTTAAGCTTCCTCCGAAGCACTGCTTACTTCACATTCTTTGCTGTGAGGGTATAAGGTATTCTTGAGGCCCAAATCGTAAACAAGAGCTTGAAGAGTTCAACAGAAACGTTCAGCCAGGCGACACACTGGCGTCGCTGCTGACGCGCCAGCGTAGCGCTCGGCGTCCACTGCGAGGCAAGCGAGCACGCTTGGCGTTCCAATGGCAGCGCGCGGGCAAGCCGCGCTCGGTAAAAATCCACTGGGCGTGCGCTCGGCGTCCACTGGTGCGCGCATTGGCGTGCACACCCGCGCGCGCCTGGCGTCCATCCGAACGTCCCGTCCCATTGAAAGACGCGTCAAAAGAAGCGTGCAGAAAAGCGTCACGCTCCTGACAGGCGTCAAAAACAAGCGAGAGAAACTGCCTTCAGGGGAAAGCGAGATACATCTCGGAGAGAAATCCGACTGCACGAAACAGTCTCAGGAGAAGGGTTGATCGTGTGAGAATACGAGGGGCGAGGGAACGCCTTCTTATTCTCACAGTAACAAAGCTTGGACGTCCGCTCTCAAAAGCGTCCTGCTACTAAGACTTCTTTTTCATATTTCTCGGTGGAAAGACGTACACGTGATCAGGCGACGTTCGCCTTCTTACTTCTCACTGGAACGCATAACGAGAGAGAGAGAGGACGTGAAGCGTCCTCTTCTATAAAGCTTCTATTTAGAGGGCGCGAGTCCTTCCGAAAGCTCCAACCCCTGCGCTGGGGAGGACGCTTCGGAGGACGAGAAAGCAATCCTTCAGGATTCGTGCACGTGCACGCACTTAGGCAGTCTGGGGATTTTCATCAGAAACTGCGAAGGCACGCCAGATCGGTGGGGGGTTCCTCGTAACCCTCCTTCGGCTCTCTCCCCGGGTCCTGGGAGTCAAGCAGAGGTCCCGGCCTAGAGGCGAAATAAGGCCGATCTGACGCACCCTCCACCCTACACAAGGGGCACTGTCACTGCACTTAGCCACTTCACTATTGCCTCTCTAAAGCAAGCACTTTCGATTCTAAGAATACGAACGAAAGAGATTAGAGAAAGGGCAATAACCTCTACAGACACTGTTTAGGGCCCGAAGGCAACATTACAGGGTTATGAGAAACAATAACAGAAGTAGCACTCTTCACAACAATTGAAGGAGAGCGATCACCTCTCGCAGACATATTCATAACCCGTAGGCCATACTACAGGGTTAGGCAAAAAAAGTCTACAGGAAGGTTAGCAGGTTCACTACCCTGACTGGGTTTTGTTACACTACGAATCTATACGTTTTCCTTACGGAATTAGACATGTTTACTGATTAATTGCGTACATACGAATCATACGTCTTCCTTACGGAATTAGACAAAGTCTCACACTCCTTACATGACAAATCTCAACAAAGAAGCAAGACTCATACCCCTCGTTCATACCAAGTGCGGATCTACCGAAGCTTTCGGTAGCCACACCCTATCTTTGCAGACAACACCCTCTGAAACTAGCCTAACTAGATTCTGATATCTTATGCAAAAATGAATCAAATTCAAATCAATTTAAGATAGCGTATGCCTAGCCACAAATCCAAGTAAATAAATTAAAAGACAATTAGGATACTTAACGGCAATGAAGTTTCCAAAATCTAAGACGGAGGTACTGGAAACAGGTGTTTCCAGCACCGGCGACAGAAAAATTATGATAGAAAATGGGAATGGTTCCTGATACCCGCCTCCCAGCGGCGGGAATGGGTTACTAACCACCTGGCCGACCTCTGCGTGTGTCGGAAGTTTTAAAATTCTGTCGGACTTCAGAGAAAATACAGCTATATATATATCTGACAGGTAAGTTTCATGAACAAACTATTATTTACTACCAGAATAACAATGATATTGTGTATTGAAAATTAATGTTACATATATTCCCAAACATTATTACTACCATGACTAGTACTATTACAATTTCAAAAGATAATCTTGCTGTGAACGCTACCATAATTTGATTTTCATATACGTAGGTACATTTTGTCAGCTGGCTGGCTTCGCATAAATAAAAGTTGATTTCCCCTATATTAAATTATTCCACGAATAACCTTTTTATTATGAAGATATGACGATTATATAGAAGGTAATAGAGAGAGAGAGAGAGAGAGAGAGAGAGAGAGAGAGAGAGAGAGAGAGAGAGAGAGAGAGAGAGAGAGAGAGAGAGAGATTATTTCTTCAGATCTCCATTACATGAAGAATGAGTAAAAATGTATTTTATTTTAACCTTTGGAAGCCACCATTGAATATAGTCAGTGACAACTTAAACACAACTCAAAGGCTCAATAATATATATATATGTAGATATATATAGATATATATATATATTATATATATATATATATATATATATATACTATATATATATATATATATATATATATATATATAAGAGAGAGAGAGAGAGAGAGAGAGAGAGAGAGAGAGAGAGAGAGAGGAAATTTAGGGAATGAATCCTAGGCATGATACCCTTTCCTTTCACAATGACAGGAATTTAATGAGTGGAAATATGCCACACTATTCAAACAAAAGCCCTAAAAGCAAAAGTCATAGACTGATGGATAGGAGAAGGAGGGAGCTGAAATAAAAAAGCGGAGGAAGAAGTAAAAACAGAGTAGAAGAATAACAGGACAGAGACATTTAGTCAAATGGGGGAGATTTGAGAAAAAGTGAAAGATAGTAGAGGAGGGAGGAATTAAGAGTATAAGAGAAAGGGTTTTGTAGGATGTTCCATCAGGACCCGGGCACTTGAGGGAGTAGTATTGCACTCCCACAGAAGCCAGGGTCCCCTTTTCCCCTCACCACATTAAGGAATCCTATTCGAGGGGAATCGCAGGACTAGAGGAGCCCTCGCACTCCGGAGAGGCGCTCCGCTGAGGAGCGGAACAACGCTCTTGCATGGCAGCAGAAACACTAGCTGACACCAGGACTAGTCGATCACGTGGACATGACCATGGACCAGGTGGAGAGTAACGTTCACCTGACTGATGAGAGCTAGTAACGTCCTCATGACATGTCCCAGTCCTCAAAAAGGTCAAAACTCCAGGAGAGGACTGAACAGAGGACCTCCTACCAGTCTTGCCACGTGCACAATCTCGCGAGACCATCACATCAACCCTGGGACCCAAACGATTGCAGCATGAGCAATTACCAGTAAGGCTTGAGTCACCTGAGCAACTCACCCCTTCCCTCCGCACCGTGCCTGCAAACGAGAATCCAAGAGAGTACTAGTCCTAGAGGCAGAACCTCTAGGACTAGAACTAGAAGTAGGAGCCAAAGCTTGAACTCCTACGGTCCCCGACTTGAGCGTCCCTGGGGGCGACGAGACGGTCCATTCCCAAAGGAACAGGAGGAACAGCAGAAGGCCCTTAGAATTCCCAGATAGAGTCTTCCTTGTGGGGGGAGGGAAGACAACCTTCTTCTTCCTCACCAGGGGAGCCTTGAAGATGAAGGGGGGGAGGCAGCAGACGACAACGACAAAGATGAAGACGAGGGAAAGAAGACGACACCTTGTGCTTCTTCTTGGACTTCTTCTTTGCCAGCTTCCTCAGCACAGCAGTCAGATTCCCCATCCAAGGTGCCACTGGAGCAACTGCCAAAGCAATGGGCTCCAGGACAGAAGATGCTGGCACCACAACAGCAATCGCATGCTCAGGGACTGGTACAGCAGCAGGCACAGGCACGGGGTTGAAGGCTACCGGAGGGAGGTCCAAGGGAGATGGAACCCTGGGAGGATGCTCATACTCCGTAGGGGGAGAGAAGACTGCATAACCTGGGGGAGGAGGAGGCAGGAATGGTGCTGTCCTCGACGTATATAGCCTAGACGACACTACCACCGAAGGTGTTAGGGTGGTTACATGCTGCGTGTATACCAGATGAGGGGGAGCCACATACCCAGGCACAGACAGAGTTGTTGTCGTCCCCGCCGCAGATCCATGCGTCACAGGAGGAAACAAGAAATGAGACATCAGTCTGATACCAGGAAGCCACAGCTCCAGCCAAGCCCACTGCAAATCCCAAACGCGGAGGCTGTCACACCTGAGGGGGCAAAAGTCCGGTTAGTTAAAGAAATCCATGCTCGACTTAAGGGGGGAGTGAGCAGAGGCCCCTGAGTACAACTCTGAGTCAGCAGCCATCCCCCCTTCTTCTACGCTTGACGATTCAACTGAAGAGACAGAGGGAAAAATTCTCCCCGAAGGGGAAACAGTAAGTTGAGGAAGCTTACGCGGAGAGATAAAGGACAAAGAAGAATCAATCGCCAACTGAGTAGATGAAAGTGTAACCCTCTGACAAAGCCTTGGAAGTTTTCCCCCAAGATTGCTTCCTCCCCTCATACCTTCCCCACTGCTCAGCCGACCAGGAGACAAAAGTATCACAAGGATTAATATTACACTCACGCTCTCGGCACTTCATGCAAAAGGTGTGAGGTTCTATCTCCAATTTAGAATGGAAGCTACCACACTTCCTGCCCCCCAACTCCAGGACAAATGCACTGAGAAAATGGGGGGGCATTTGGGCTTCAGTGATTCTTGGGTTTGCCTCTTACTAATGATAACAAACAGGTAAACAATCACACAAAGAACTACGCAAAAATTTCACCAAAAACAAAAACAAAATCTCCGATGACAAAAATGGGGCAGAGAGCGAAAGCATGTTTGTTCACCATGGCGGCTGAAAGCAAAGTGGAATGTTTATGTCCGGTCAGGTGGGACTCCCGACTATCAGACAAGCAGTTACTGCCTAACTGCTTTGTTAGTCTTCTACTACCAATTCCAGCCTACGCTGAAAGTAATTCCTTGTGTAAAGGAACGAAGGTTTGTATAGTGCAGGAACAAAATGACAATTTGTCCAAAATTGCATTTTTCCTAACTATACAAACCTGAGGTCCTTTTACAATAGGAAGGTACTAGCGGCAGCTGGATAGGTCGTAAGCTTTCGAACAAGGGGTTCGGTAGTTAACTGCTTGTCCGACAGGCGCGCGCGCGCGACTGGGAGGTAAACAAATCACTTTTGCTTTTGGCCCAAGCAAAAACTGCAGAGTGAGGGGTGGCATGAGGTGGGACTATGTGTAAAAGGACCTCAGGTTTGTATAGTTAGGAAAAATGCAATTTTGGACAAATTGTCATTTGTTCCGACACGGCATACAAACCTTCGGTCCTTTTACAATAGGAAGACTCACTTCCTGGTGGGAGGAATCTGAGTCTTTTGTGAACAGACTGGTGTTCGCCCAACCTTGGAATGCCTCCCTGGTTGTAAGAGCGAGGGAGGGATCCAAGCCTCTGTCCGATTGATCGGGGTGTGCACCGCAGGATCAATGGTCAGACCTCTGGACCGAGTACTAAGAGAGAGGCAAGCGTATCTCTTCGTACCAGCAAACAAGAACAAGTTCCTATTTGCAAGAGGCAACATAAAGTTATGGTTTGTCTCTTGTTGGCATCCACTTTCCCCCCCTTGTAGGAGGAAGTGGTGGATATTCGCTCCCATCCCTAGTGAAAGGAATAGGATGGGGCTCTGTCGAGTAGCTCACCGGCATCTCGTCCTTATCCAGCAAGGTGATGACCGTATCCCTCTACCCACAGGTAGAGGGGGAGAAAAAGATATGAAGAGAAGCCAGTCACTCTCTTCATTCACATATCTATTCTTTTACAGTCACACCAGGACTCGATGCTGTTCAGCCTGCTAGGGTCTGGGTTAGCTACACACGTGTTGAGCAGCCACCACGGGTCCCAAGGAAAACGATCCAAGGACCTGTGGCAATATCCAAAAGGTAGAAGGAGGTGCCAGTGGTCTGGTTGTACCAGACCCCTGCCTTCAGTACCTGCGCCACGGAGAAGTTCTTGTGTAACTCGAGGGAGTGTACTTCTAGGTCATCTTGGTGCTGACGAAGAGTCTTCAACACTCAGCCTGGGATGTCGAGTTTCTTCAGAAAGCGCGGTGAAGTCCATTAGGGAGGGAATTGTGAAGGACTCTAACCGATCGTCAGGAACCGAAGGGTTCAGAGTCTTCGCTACGAATTCGGTACGAAATCGAGCGTCACGAATCCCCATCCCCTGGATGCTTGACTTCGCAGGAAAAGTCATGCAATTACCTCAGAGGAAAAGAAGGGAATGGTCGTATGACCTATCCCTCTTCTCGACTTCGGTGATGTCCTGTACCCATACTGGTCTATCCGTCTGCAGCGAAGTTGTTCTTCTCGGTAGTGGATAGGACACCGACACTCAATGGTGGGTGTCGATGGTATGGGTACTGTGACAAGCCGTTAGGACGAAGAAAAGACTGTTATGGAACAACCGAACTAAGTCCACAGCGAAGTTCGTAACAGACTTGGGCGCTCTGACAGCTGCCGACTGACTGCGTTCGGTAGGAGGCAAGTTGTCCAAGCACCCAGAGCAAGTCACGTGACTTCGCCTTAAAAGGGTTATGCCAAGAGATTAAACAAATAATTTGTTCGTCACCGATGCAGAAGGCAAGGTGATGACTCTCTTAAGGCATGTGGCCCCACAGGCGAAAGTCAATTGCCTTCTAGAGACCGAGGTCCCTGATGGCAAGATATCTCATAGTATAGTTGATTCTCGGCTAAGGAGAAAAACAACAACATGTGTCGTTGAAGACGAAGGTGTACAGAAAATGCAACCTACGTCTTCACAGCTGAACCGAGAGAAGGATTCTCAGATTCTGAACCTGTGCTACAAAGACTGAGAACGCTAACCGCTATTCATTGCTGTCCGCGGTGAGGATCGAAGTTGCGATAAAAGCGGAGCGCTTTTCAGTAATGAAGACAGGGAAATACTGCCTGAAGAACTGCTTCTCATGGGCTGAAACATTTGGAAGTAGAGCTGTCAGGTCGGAGGAGTAGGCGATGTCTTCTGACATATCTGTTAATTCGGGGCGAGCAATGAATAATTGCACACCTACGAATACGAGTATTTTGAAGACAAACTCAGATGTCTGCAAAAATCATTCGCATTATCGCGGTGCGATGCAGCGGGAGACTAGTACAGACTTCTGTTACCAGTGGGGCGGTAAAACAGAAAGATGAAAGAGTCCAAGAGATATCTCTGTTGAAAATTCTCGCAATGTCGAAGGCGATGAAATCGCGAGCGTCACAGCAGTAGATGGTCCTTCATTATTGCGAGAATCCCCGTTAATCAGAGACCTAAGTCCATGATTGTTGGGCAGAGATACGGTTCGGTAGTCAAATCAAACCAGGGAGAGAGAGACGTAACCGACCGTGCATCTCCGAGACCTATCTGATACTGAGCCGCTATCAGGCAGTTCAATACGCAGTAGCTCTCGGTGACTCGTCATCCTGAGTTGCCAGGTAATCCATTATTCCACGAAGGAATGCGTTCGGCTAGAACCATCGAGCATAAAGAATACGCTCGAGCAATTATATTTAAAACGAAACGGATTTCGGTAAATACAAAGCTGATTTGGTGTTGTCATGACAATACCAAGTATCTAAATCGAAACTGATAACTGCTGGGAGGTTGCAGGCAACCCCGAGTTGCAGTTCAATTAAGATACAATTCGTCTCGGTCACAACCGTAGAGTTAACTACGGTATGCGCCTACCCCACGGACAATTCAACTGTTAAAGAATCATGTCGCGAGGGTAATATACGTAGTATATTTGTAGGTTCTGTACCACGACCTCCATCCTAAATTCTTTTCCTCTCGAGGAATGAGAATAAGGATTGGAGATCGACCGCCTTCGTTCTCTAGTCAAGAGAGTGAAGGAGAAGTCTTTCCCAAAGGAAAGCTTCAATGGTGAACAGAATACCGAAGACGATAGTTCAAGCCAAACTGGAAGTTCCCGTCCGTTCTTCTCTATTCCAGGTTAATCGCCTACTGTGAGATACTCTTCTTTCAGCAGCAGTCTTCTTCCAAATGCTAGAAATTACAGGAATTCGAGCATAAGCGAGGTTCCGATTATCGTGTAACAATTATCTGGGGATTCTCGCTCACTTTTGGACCGAGGTCTCGCCTAAGTGTTTGGAGATCGTAAAAAACTCGAACACTCTGAGTGCGCTAGAAATTCCGTAGAATTCTAAGCACTCTGCGAAACCCCCCACCGAATTCGTCAAACGATATCGGCTGGTGGTCCTCCCGATTCCCGTAGAAATCGAGAAAGGGGCAGGATCCCTCCTCAACGACCGGGGCTTACGTCAGGTAGGACCCGAAGGTCCCCCCGGTAGCGCAGCCCCTAACGTGGGATCTACAGAGAAATATCTGTAGGATCCCTCCCCTTTCCCTCGTAGCCGTAAGGAGAGAGGGAATGGGGGAGGAATTGGATACTGGCTCGCCTTCCCAGCGGAACTAGCAGTTGAGAAGAAAAGGAGCAGCCATCGCCTTACGGCGATGGCCTCTCAGAGCCTGGGAAAACGTATCGTCAGGAGAAAACGTTTTCCCGAGGAGGGTTACGAACTCATACTGTAGGTAAGGGTCTGCCGCCACTGTGAACGTCGTCTGGGTGGGGCTGATCGACACCTGACAGGAGAGAGCCGATACCGTCCTCCGACTCATTCCAGTCCTCGTCGAGGGTCGAAACCTCAGGAGGACCTAAAGTAAGGGGTATTCAAATACGGTGTCCGAAGACACGTAGAAACGCCTCTGTCGCAGTAGAGGAGGTGAAGTAGCTTGTTCGACCGGCCAGAACTGAGAGCGCCTTCTTGTCCGGAGTCGAGAGACTACCTGGTTCAACACAGTCGGCAAGCTCCGATCGCGGCAGACCCCACCGTCGATTTGGGTTCCCTCTGGGCGGGCCCCAAAACGACTCGAGCCGAGACGTGGCTCTGCTGGTGGGAGCGGCGATCCTTCCCCGAGGTCGTGTGCTGACGAATCAGCGCCATAACCTCGGCAAAGTTTCCTCTGGATCTCGGAAGTCACAGCATCTTGCAGAGTAGGACGTTAAACAGCCCTTCGAACAAGAGCATATTCTATTCCAAGAACCTTCCTCCTAAGAAGGGGGAAGGGGGAGCGACAGCCCTCTCGGTCTTCTCCATCCACTTGCGCATACGTCCTGGCCAGTCCAAGAACCGTGCCTGGCGACGTAGGGCGTCGTGGTGGGATCATGAGGGGCGCCACCCCTCACGATCACTCCTCAATACCTCGCTCCTCCCGGTGTAACCCGAGGAGGTTGAAGGTAGGGGAGAGGCAGACCTGACGCTCCCTCCTCGCTCGCTGGCAGAACCAGCAGGCTTGGAGGGCTGCAGGCGATCGTCAACCGCGGTGGCGATCGAGCTGCAGGCCTGGTCGAACCGTCTCGCTGTGGAGAACGGCTGGACTGAGCACAGCGGCCCCGATCTCGAGTGTCAGAAAGAGCTGGTGCTGGTTGCCGTACCCGATCGCTCTCTGTGAGAGCGACGGTCAGGCGACCTGCAGGCTCCACTGTCACAGTGAGACCGGTGCTTGTCCTCACGGCACGTCCACGTCGCTGGTTCCAGCCGTGGCTGGCAACGGCGAACGGGAGGACCTCTCCCAGTCTCAGCCCGTGGCCGGTCGTGGACCGTCACGTCCCCGGGTAGCCAGCTGGTCGCCGCGAGAGGCGAGAGCTGGTCCTGGTGAGAGACGCGTGAGCGGCTGTCACCAGTCTTCCGCCCCGTGCCGTGAACCTGACGCTGAGCGGACTCAGAGGTCTGGTTCCTGGCTGCACGGTCGCTGGTAGGCGACCCCGTACACTCGGTACCTCCCGCGAACGAGAGGCCGAGACGGACCCTGAATGCAGTGGCAGAACCACTGACACCAGGCGAGGAAGTACCGGTGTTTAGCCGGTACCCCTCTGGTCCCCGTAGTCTTCTTCCTTGCGAAGAAGAGACGCCCCACACTCCCGAAGGAGCAGGAGGACCAGCGGAAGGAACCCTCCCGTCCCACCGAGGTGAGACGGTGGTCCCAAGAAGCTCCCGAGGGAGACTTCTTAGGAGGGAGGAGCAACCTTCTTCTTCCTCGCTGTGAAGCCTTAGAAGTCGAAGGGAAGAGGCGGCAGCCGACGACGATGAAGAAGATGAAGACGACGACGACGACACCTTCCTCCTCTTCTTCGTCAGCTTCCTCAGGACAGACGTAAGATCTGCATATCCAGGGCGGAGCCGGGGCTGCTGTAGCCGAAGCCACAGGGCCCGGACGCCACCTCTACAGACAGACCAAAGTCTGGGGTAGTACCACCACGAAACAGGGACGACGTCAGCAGGTATGGGCATCTCAGGAACAGCAGGCACAGCCAGCACAGCATCGGTAGGGACAGCCAGCGCAGCAACGGCAGGGACAGCCAGCGCAGCAACGGCAGGGACAGCCAGCGCAGCAACTGCATGGACAGTCAGCCCAGAATCGGCAGGTACGGCAGGCAGCACCGGAAACACAGGAAGTGGAGCAGCAGCCAGCAACATCCTGGTACCGGCGGCAGGTCAGGGGCGAGCTCTAGGGCAGCGGAAGTGTGGTCGCGGCAGCGCGGACAACACGAGCGGCGGCGGCACGCCCCCCTCGGTACGGCGAACGGCACTTCACAGCTGGCTGTAGGCAAGACTGTTACCACGTGAGGCGAGTACACCGATTGAGGAGGGACGTCGTCACCTGGAGCGTGGTCACCACTCCATGGGTGACCGCAGTAGGCCCAGACATAGAACCACAGCCCCTGGACACTAGCACGCCCTGCAAATGGAAGGACGCCCATACCTCACCAAGGTCCACCTCGGTGGCAGTAGCACCTGCGGAAATAACAGTAGTAGCGATTAGTGGGGGGGAGTCCCCTCGCGCGGGGGGGTGAGCCCCTCTCCGAACGAGGTGGAAGACCCCGAATACAATTGTACATCGGGCACCGATGCGCCCTCCCCCGCGCTCGACGGATCGGGCGAGGAGAAGAACGCAGATAACCTCCCCCCCCCCAAGGGGAAGGGCCATCTGTGGGAGCAGAGCGGGGGGGGGGGGGGGGGGGGTGGGGGGGGGGGGGGGGGGGGGGGGTTCTCGTTCCCCACCCCCGCACAGCACCCCATGTACCCAACAATCAATAATAAGAGCCCGAGAGCAATCGTGCCCTCTGGCCCGAATGCAAGGGCATAAGGATCAATTTCCCTGACTGAGCGGAACTTTG
>NC_087202.1:110079911-110133054 GCF_015104395.2 Macrobrachium nipponense
TGGAAATATCCACACTATTCAAACCAAAAGCCCTAAAAGCAAAAGTCATAGATGATGGATAGGAAGAAGGAAGGGAGCTGAAAATAAAAAGCAGGAGGAAGAAGTAAAAACAGAGTAGAAGAACAACAGGACAGAGACATTTAGTCAAATGGGGGAGATTTGAGAAAAAGTGAAAGATAGTAGAGGAGGGAGGAATTAAGAGTATAAGAGAAAGGGTTGTAGGATGTTCCGTCACGACCCGGGCACTTGAGGGAGTAGTATTGCACTCCCTGAAGCCAGGGTCCCCTTTTCCCCTCACCACATTAAGGAATCCTATTCGAGGGGAATCGCAGGACTAGAGGAGCCCTCGCACTCCGGAGAGGCGCTCCGCTGAGGAGCGGAACAACGCTCTTGCATGGCAGCAGAATCACTAGCTGACACCAGGACTAGTTGATCACGTGGACATGACCATGGACCAGGTGGAGAGTAACGTTCACCTGACTGATGAGAGCTAGTAACGTCCTCATGACATGTCCCAGTCCTCAAAGAGGTCAAAACTCCAGGAGAGGACTGAACAGAGGACCTCCTACCAGTCTTGCCACGTGCACAATCTTGCGAGACCATCAACCCTGGGACCCAAACGATTGCTGCATGAGCAATTACCAGTAAGGCTTGAGTCACCTGAGCAACTCACCCCTTCCCTCCGCACCGTGCCTGCAAACGAGAATCCAAGATAGTACTAGTCCTAGAGGCAGAACCTCTAGGACTAGAACTTGAAGTAGGAGCCAAAGCTTGAACTCCTACGGTCCCCGACTCGAGCGTTCCTGGGGGCGACGAGACGGTCCATTCCCAAAGGAACAGGAGGAACAGCAGAAGGCCCTTGAGAAGTCCCAGATAGAGTCTTCCTGTTGGGGGGGAGGGGAAGACAACCTTCCTTCTTTCTCACCAGTTCCCTCACCAGGGAAGCCTTGAGATGAAGGGGGGAGGCAGCAAGACGACCAACGACAAAAAGCGACAACGACAAAGATGAAGACGAGGGAAAGAAGACGACACCTTGTGCTTCCTCTTGGACTTCTTCTTTGCCAGCTTCCTCAGCAGAGCAGTCAGATTCCCCATCCAAGGTGCCACTGGAGCAACTGCCAAAGCAATGGGCTCCAGGACAGAAGATGCTGGCACCACAACAGCAATCGCATGCTCAGGGACTGGTACAGCAGCAGGCACAGGCACGGGGTTGAAGGCTACCGGAGGGAGGTCCAAGGGAGATGGAACCCTGGAAGGATGCTCATACACTGTAGGGGGAGAGAAGACTGCATAACCTGGGGGAGGAGGAGGCAGGAATGGTGCTGTCCTCGACGTATATAGCCTAGACGACACTACCACCGAAGGTGTTAGGGTGGTTACATGCTGCGTGTATACCAGATGAGGGGGAGCCACATACCCAGGCACAGACAGAGTGTTTGTCGTCCCCCGCCGCAGATCCATGCGTCACAGAGCAAACAAGAAATGAGACAATCAGTCTGATACCAGGAAGCCACAGCTCCGCCAAGCCCACTGCAAATCCCAAAACGCGGAGGCTGTCACACCTGAGGGGGCAAAAGTCGGGTTAGTTAAAGAAATCCATGCTCGACTTAAGGGGGGAGTGAGCAGAGGCCCCTGAGTACAACTCTGAGTCAGCAGCCATCCCCCCTTTTTCTACGCTTGACGATTCAACTGAAGAGACAGAGGTAAAAATTCTCCCCGAAGGGGAAACAGTAAGTTGAGGAAGCTTACGAGGAGAGAGAAAGGACAATGAAGAATCAATCGCCAACGGAGTCGATGGGGGAGTGTAACCCTCTGACAAAGCCTTGGAAGTTTTCCCCCAAGATTGCTTCCTCCCCTCATACCTTCCCCACTGCTCAGCCGACCAGGAGACAAAAGTATCACAAGGATTAATATTACACTCACGCCCTCGGCACTTCACGCAAAAGGTGTGAGGTTCTATCTCCAATTTAGAATGGAAGCTACCACACTTCCTGCCCCCCAACTCCAGGACAGATGCACTGAGAAAATGGGGGGCATTTGGGCTTCAGTGATTCTTGGGTTTGCCTCTTACTAATGATAACAAACAGGTAAACAATCGCACAAAGAATGCAAAAAATTTCACCAAGAACAAAAACAAAATCTACGATGACAACAATGGGGCAGAGAGCGAAAGTATGTTTGTTCACCATGGCGGCTGAAAGCAAAGTGGAATGTTTATGTTTGGTCAGGTGGGACTCCCGACTATCAGACAAGCAGTTACTGCCTAATGCTGTTGTCTTCTACTACCAATTCAAGCCTACGCTGAAAGTAATTCCTCCGTTGTGTAAAGGAACGAAGGTTTGTATAGTGCAGGAACAAACTTGAATTTCAAGTCAATGGTCCCTGAAGGCTTGTTCCATATGAAACGTGGACTGTTTTCTGACTAATAATAATAATAATAAAGTATGCACAAGGACACAAAATGAAGAATTCCTGACAAGAATGTAAACATTCTAACACAATCTGGTAAAAACAGGTAATTAGAGACCATCCATCTGGGTCAGCTAAACATTAGTATTCTTTTGCTTATTTTGAATGCTGATACCACCTAACAGTGTAAAAGAAGTAAGGGAACTTTAGCAGAAGGTAAAAAGCATCCCAAATAATATGAATTTTAACCTCCCATCTTCTGCTCAAACAAAAATTTTGCTCTAATATCAGCCATATGAGGTTTATTCTTCTGCAGACCACAAAATGGCAAAAGAGAACAACAAAAAGACAAAACCCAACCTAAAAAACTCTAAACAGGAGTCAAGTATCCTACCTTCCCTGATGAGGCACAATTGGGGTTGTCACAATTTGGATTTCCACATCCATCAGTAAGCTGGAAGTAATATTTTTCAATTAGCTGGGCCGCTGCTCGCTTCATATCTAAGTCTTGTGATTGTACTGTCCAAGACTCTCCTTCAGTCTGTGTTTCACTGCCACTTTCTTCCTCATACCCCAGACTTCTACGTCTGAAACAGAAATACATGACAGAAATTAGAAACATTTGATTAATAATCTATTTAGGATGAAAGAAATTAGACAAGTGTTTATTAATACTCACTTAACATCCTAAAGCTACCAAAGCTGAATAAGCTACTTGCAAAGAATTTAATCAATGTTTGAAGTTTATCATAATACTGTCATAGAATTTTTTCTGAAGGATTGCCAATAAAAATCTTTAATAAATTTAAAATTCTATTACTGAATCTTTGAACAAACATGGGTAGGTAAATCAGAGCAGTGTTAAGACCTTGCCACTCTTACACATACGAAAATTTATAACTTGTATTTCATGATACTTCCCAATATTAAAGGAGTCATATTAGTCATGCTGTATTGTGACTGTGGATGTCTGCTGCAACCAGAGATTTATCATTTTAGACAAAGAGGTTTGTAGTGGTAGGTTTCCATTTCATAACACTAGCAGTTATGACTTGGACCATCAATGGTTGGTCTCTTCTGTCAACTTTCAAAAGAGAAATACACAAATTTTTTTTCAAGTAAATATGATATTGTTATGATACAATAAAGTTTTATACATACTTACCTGGCAGATATATACTTAGCTATTTGACTCCGTCGTCCGACAGAAATTCGAATTTCGCGCACACGCTACCTGCAGGTCAGGTGATCTACTTACCTGCCGCTGGGGTGGCAGGACTAGGAACCATCCCCATGTTCTATCATATTTTTTCTATACCGCCTGTCTCCTGAGGGGAGGTAGGGTGGGTATAATTTTGTATATATCTGCCAGGTAAGTATGTATAAAACTTTATTGTATCATAACAATATCATTTTTATACATTTAACTTACCTGTCAGATATATACTTAGCTGATTCACACCATGGAGGTGGGAAAGAGACAGCTAAATATAGAATCAAACAGGAATCACAACTATCGTTGTAGGTAATAAATAAATAAAACCTTGGTTCCTACCTGTTTTTAGACTGAAGACTTCATGAATACAATCCAGGAGTCTAGACAGTCTCAAGAGCCTCAGCGAGATATTGATTCTATGGCTAAGAGTTCTTGTGGTTTCTGCCAAGGGGTCTTACCCGCTTACTTGGTAGATCCTGAAGGACTACGTCAATGGGTGCTATCCACTTACTTGACAAGACCTATACAAGGAGCACAACATCGATCCCGATCACCTCAACCTATTCCCATGTTAGTTCTAAGATTGCAAGAAGTTATCCCTAACCTCTTGCAAACGACCACAAACTCGAAACACAAACATTTCGTACAGTAAAGTAACAAAAATAAAATAAAATTAAAAAAAAAAAAAAATGTTTGTACAATCTAGTCAGTAAAAAGCACGTCTCCTTGATTCCCCCCACTGATCCAAGCTCGGACGTCCGTGCGCCCCAGCAAGCATACTAAATTCAGCAGAAAAAACCAACAACTCGTCTCACAAGGTAGATCTATGTACTATCAAATTTTGAACAAATACAAATTTTTCTAAGGATCGTTATGTGCTCCCAGCCCACCCCGCACTGTATCGGCTGATACAAAAGGACCCAGAGAGAAACATCTTTTCATATGTACTTTAACGTCCTTGAGATAGTGCGATGCGAACACTGAATTACACCTCCAGTAAGTCGCATCCACAATGTCTTTTAAAGACATGTTCTTCTGAAATGCTAATGAAGTGGCTACCGCTCTAACCTCATGAGCCTTCACTCGGAGAGTCCTGAAAGAGTCTTCAGTCAGTCATTATGAGCATCCGTAATAATGCTCCTCACAAAGAATTCTAATGCATTTTTTTGACATGGGTCTACTAGGATCCCTAACTGCGCACCACAGGCTTTGTTTACATCCGTTTAGTTCATTCTTCTTCTTTAAATAGAACTTCAAAGCTCTAACCGGACATAAAGATCTTTCTAATTCCTCTCCTACTAGATTTGAAAGTCCTTTAACTTCAAAAACTCTTTGGCCAGGGTTTAGAGGGGTTCTCGTTCTTTGGCCAGAAACAGAGTCTGGAAAGAACAAATTGCCGCATCACTCTTAAATCCTACTCGAGAATCTAGAGGTGTATTTCACTAATTCTCTTCGCAGTCGCCTAACGACAACAAGAAAATACATTTCTCGTTAGATCTCTAAACGACGCATTGAGAGGAGGTTCAAAATCTACTAGATGATAGAAATCTCAAAACTACATCTAGGTTCCAGTTCGGAGTGCGAGGAGAAAAGGTTTTTGAGGTTTCAAAAGATCTAATAAGATCGTGGAGGTCTTTATCTTCTGCAATTCACAAACCTCTGTTTCGAAATACGGCCGAAAGCATACTTCGATAACCTTTAATGGTAGAAACTGATAATTTTGATTCTTCTTCCCTAAGGAAAATCAAGGAAATCAGCTTATGTTGGTTCACAGAGGTATCGGAAGAGGACAGTTTATTCTTCTTACACCATCTTCTAAATACATCCATTTTTGATTGGTAGACCCGAATAGTTGAAGATCTCCGGGCTCTAGCAATTGCTTTTGAAGCTTTGCTTGAAAAGCATCTCGCTCTGACATGTCTTTCGATAGTCGAAAGGCAGTACAGCGAGAGCGGGGAGGTTTTGATGGTAACCTCTCGAAATGGGGTTGTTTGAGAAGATCTCTCCTGTGTGGAAGAGATCTTGGGAAGTCCACTGCCCATTCCTGTACCTCTGTGAACCAATCTTGAGACGGCCAAAAGGGAGCGATGAGTGTTAGTCGTCCCGTCCCTTGATGCCGCAAACTTTCGTTAACACCACTCCTAACATTTTGAAGGGAGGGAAAGGCGTAGGCATCTAGGCCGGCCTGACCAGTCCAGTAGCATGGCGTCCACCGCTATCGCTCTCGGGTCTTCCACTAAGGAGCAAAAGTTCTCTATCCTTCTGGATAGGTAGGTGGCGAATAGGTCTATATGTGGACTGCCCCACAGGGACCACCAGAGCTTGACACACCTGAATGTGAAGGGTCCATTCTGTGGGTAGAAACTTGGTTTAACCTGCTTAGCCTGTATGCTCTGATGTTCTTCTCTCCTTACACGAATCTTGTGAGAAGAGTCACTTTCTTCTTTTGCCCAATACAACAGCTCTTTTGTTATATGGAACAGAGAAAGAGAGTGAGTTCCCCTTGTTTCTTGATATAGGCCAACGCTGTGGTGTTGTCCGAGTTGACCTGTACCACTTGACCTAACACCTGTGTCTCGAAGGCTTTTAGAGCTAGAAGAACGGCATAAAGTTTCTTTGGAGTTTATATGCCAGTCTAGCTGATCCTTCCTCCATTGGCCTGATATTTCTTTTGTCCCTAGAGTCGCTCCCCATCCTTCTCTGAAGCGTCTGAGAACAAGATTAGGTTTTGGGTTCCGAACTTCTAGAGACAAGCCCTCGTTTATTCTTTTCTAAGGGAAAAATCCACCACTTCAGATGATCTTTACTTCCAGAGAATACTGAAAGTGTCCGAAAGCTGTCCGTTCTTCCAACTCCAAATTCTTCTTAAGAAGAATTGAAGAGGGCGAAGTGGAGTCTTCCTAGCGAAATGAACTGTTCTAGTGAGGAAAAGGGTTCCCAGAAGACCTTACCACTCCCTCACCGACTCCGTTCTTTCTCTAGGAAGCTCGAGATTTTTTGTAATCCCGAGCATCCTTTCCTGGGACGGAAAAGCCCGAAAACCCCGAGAATCCATCCGAATCCCCAAATAGACTAAGTTCTGACTGGGGATCATCTGCGATTTCTCGAGGTTCACGAGTAATCCTAACGTCTTTGCTAGGTTCAAAGTAGACTGTAGGTCCTCCAAACACCGTTTCTCTGACTTGGCCCGGATTAGCCAATCGTCGAGATACATTGAGATGTGTATCCCTTCTAAATGAAGCCATTTGGCCACGTTCCGCATCAGATACGTAAATACCTGAGGGGCGGTCGATAGGCCGAAGCACAAGGCCCTGAATGGAAGATTGTCCTTGAACAACAAATCTTAGATATTTTCTTGACGATGGGTGAATCGGAACATGAAAGTAAGCATCCTGAAGGTCCAGGGATACCATCCAATCCCTGACGGTAGGGAAGACAGAACTGAAGCTGAAGTCTCCATGGAGAACTTCTTTTTCTCCACGTACCTGTTCAGGACGCTTACATCTAGGACGGGGTCTCCATCCCCCCGAAGCCTTTGGAACCAAGAAAAGGCGGTTGTAAAACCCCGGGGAGAAAGGATCTTGCACTAGCTCTATTGCATTCTTGTCCCTCATCGACACCACCGTCTGAAGTAGTCTCTCGTTCAGTCCCAGGGTCCTTGTAACTCGTCGACAATCCTTTGGAGATGTTGCCAAAGGAGGTCTGTCTACGAAGGGAATGATGTACCTTCTGTAGGACAGACAGAGTCCAGGGATCTGCTTCTCTTACGGACCAGGCATCCAGAAAGTATTGAAGTCTGGCCCCTACCTGTGCTTGGAGGACATGGCTGCTATTTGCTCTTTTTAAAAGACGGAAGGAAGACCTCCCTCGCTTGTCGAAGGTCTTCTCTCCGAAGTTGATCGAGTTGAAGGGCTCCACGAAAGGGCACCACTGGAGTCCGAGCCACCTTCTTCTGAGTCTTAACTGCAGGTCTACTTTTTCTTTGTAGATTGTACAAGAAGGTCCTGCTTAGCCTTTTCCGACAAGGATCTCGCAACATCCTTCACTAAAGATGAAGGAAACAGATGTTCTGACCGAGGTGCGAATAATAGAGCAGACCTCTGAGAAGGGGAAAACTCCTTTCGTCAGAAAGGAACTGTAAAGAGATCTTTTCTTAACATTCAGATCCAAAAGAGCCGCTAACTCACCAGAACCATCTTGCACAGCCTTATCCATGCAAGAATAGGACACTGTGCAAAGTTTCTGGATCAGAAAAATCTTGGCTCACTCGTCTTCTTAGCCAGCACCCCAAGAGACCAATCCAAGAAGTTGAACACCTCTAAGACGTGAAAAATTCCCTTAAGGTGCTGATCTAATTCCGACATACTCCATGACGCCCTTTGCTGAATTGAGAGGACTGTCTTCTCACAGACTCCTACAAGACTCGAGAAATCTGAATCTGCCGACGAAGGGAGCATCAATCCCATCGCCTCTTCTGTCTTATACCAAATGCCTCTTTTCCCCGTCAGTTTGGAGGGAGGAGAGCAATAAACCGTTCTCAAAGTTTCCTTTTTAGATAAAAAGCCACGAATCTAAAGACTGGAGGCTTTCTTCATTGAGATCGCCGGTTTCATCTTTAAGAAAGCCGAGGATTTCGGGGTTTTTGTGCTCGAAAACAGAGATCTCGGCGAAGGAGGAGCTGCAGGACTAAGAGAATCCGCAAACTCCTCTAGAAGTAACGAGGCTAAAAACTGTTATTGTTATTATACAATTAAGTGTTGCATACTTACCTGGCAGATATATATATGCTGTATTTCTGACGTCCGACAGAAATTTCAAAACTCGCGGCACACGCAGTGGGCGGCCAGGTGGTAGTACCCATTCCGCCGCTGGGAGGCGGATATCAGGAACCATTCCCATTTTCTATTCATATTTTTTATTAATGTCTCTGTCTCCTGAGGGGAGGAGGGCGGGCACTTTAATTATATATATCTGCCAGGTAAGTATGAACAAACTTAATTGTATAATAACAATAACATTTTGTTCATGCCACTTACCTGACAGATATATATATAGCTCGATCCCACCTTCGGATGGTGGGAAGAGACAGAATTAGGAGTTTTTTAGGAAACTTTTAAATTAGTAGGATGATATACATCTTGGTTCCTTACCTGTTTGCAAAGTAGACTATGTGACTTACGTCACGTAAGGCTGCTTTTGCTAAATCACAGAGTTGCCAGCCAGGTGGAGACCTGTAGTGCTGGTGCGCTCTGGATGATCTGTCAACCGGGTGCGAGACCTCAGCGTGACAAGATCATCGAGGCCATACAAATGAGGGCAACGAAGCAACTGACCACCACCTGACCAACTATTCACAAAAACCCAATTACTAAAACTAACTAAAGGATGGGAGATCTTCCACATAAGACTCACCACAACCTAAAAACACAACAACCTAACTTAAACCTAACTAAGGGATAGGGAAAGAGCTACTTCCGGACCCCAATACTGTGGTCCGCAGAAACGTATGGCCCCAGTGCATTACAATCGTCATAAATCGTTCTCACATCCCTTTAGGTAATGTGAGGCGAAAAAGACGGAGGGTTACTCCTCCAAAAGGTTGGGCAATCAAGGATGTCCTTGATTGACATGTTCTTTTGGAAGGCAAGAGAGGTAGCGACGGCTCGTACTTCGTGCGCTTTTACTCGGAAGAGGCTCAAATCAGTCTTCTGGAAAGATGAATGAGCCCTCCCCCCGAATGGTGTCCCCCCCTTAGAAAGAAAGCAACAGCATTCTTCGATAAAGGTAACTCTGGTCTCTTCACAGAGCACCAGAGGTTACCTGAGGACCTCTTACCTCTTTCGTTCTATGCACGTAGAACTTGAGAGCCCTGACCGGGCACAGGACTCTCTCTGGTTCTTGGCCCACCAGACTTGACATACCTTGATCTCGAAAGTCTTTCGGCCAAGGGTTCGAAGGATTTTCATTCTTTCGCCAAAGAAAGTTGGGTTCAACGAGCAGACAGCATTGTCCCCTTTGAATCCCATTAACTTGCTAAACGCTTGAATTTCACTAACTCTCTTAGCCGTCGCAAGAGAAGTTTAGGAAAAGAGCCTTCCTTGTCAGGTTTCGAAGAGACGCTGCCTGAAGCGGTTCGAAAGTGCTCGACATAAGGAATTTAAGGACTACATCCAGGTTCCATGATGGAGGTCTCATTTGAGGAACC
Source organism: Macrobrachium nipponense (assembly GCF_015104395.2). NCBI lineage: Eukaryota > Metazoa > Arthropoda > Malacostraca > Decapoda > Palaemonidae > Macrobrachium > Macrobrachium nipponense. The sequence continues at coordinate 110,089,742 of NC_087202.1, forward strand.
TTCGACGGTCTCGAAAGACTTTAAAAGGTCATGGAATATCCTTGTTGTCAGACAGGTCGAGGCCTCTGTGCCTAAAAAACGCTGACAACATGCTTTTATATCCCTTGATGGTAGGGACCGCTAATTTCTGCACATTCCTGAGAAAGAGCAGAAAATCAGCTATCTGGTTCACAGAGGTCGAGGAAGAGGAAACTCCCTCCTTTTTACACCATGCCCTGAAGGAAGCCCACTTCGATTGGTAAACAGCTCTTGTGGAAGCACGTCTCGCATGTGCGATTGCTGTCGCAGCTGCTTTCGAAAAACCTCTCGCTCTGGCCAACTTTTCGATAGTCTGAACGCAGTCAGACCCAGAGCGGTCAGAGAGGTTTGGTGAAACCTTTCGAAGTGAGGCTGTTTGAGTAGATCTTTCCTCCAGGGCAATGTCCTTGGAAAGTCTACAAGGAAAGAAGCATGACCTCTGTGAACCATTCTCTCGCTGGCCACATCGGAGCGATCAGGGGGGTTAACCTCGTCCCTTTCCGAGGCCGCAAACTTCCTCATGACCTTTCCCCCAAGAATCTTGAATGGTGGGAAGGCGTATAAGTCTAGGCCCGTCCAATTCCAAAGCAAAGCGTCTACCGCGATTGCTTCTGGAATCCAGGACCGGGGAGCAGTAAAGAGGAAGTCTCTTGGTCCTTGACGTTGCGAATAAGTCGACCAGGTTGTGGACGTCCCCACAACGTCCACAGGTCTCGACAAATGTCTTCGTTCAGGTCCATTCCGTCGGTAGGGACTTGGTTCCGACGACTGAGAAGGTCTGCCCTGACGTTTTGCACTCCTGCAATGAATCTCGTCAGGATAGTCACCTTTTTTCTCTTTGCCCACAGCAGAATCTCTCTCGCTAGGGAAAACAACGTTCTGGAGTGTGTTCCTCCCTGGTTTTTTTTTAAATAAGCGAGTGCTGTGGTATTGTCCGAGTTTATCTGAACAATCTTGTTCTCCAAACTCTTTTCGAAGAACTGCAGGACAGAAATACTGCTGCCAGTTCTTTGACATTTATATGCCAGGCTACCTGTTCCCCTCTCCAGGAGCCTGACACTTCCATTTCCCCCTAGTGTTGCTCCCCATCCTGTGATGGAAGCGTCTGAAAACAACACTAGGTCGGGGCTCAGAAGACTTAGGGACACTCCCTCTTGAAAGCTTCTGAGGGTCCAACCACCATCTTAGGTGGTTCTTGATTGGAAGCAATCATCCTCAATAATGGCATTGAGATCGTCCTTGGCCTTCCATTCGTCCCCGCAAGGAAAAATTGGAGAGGCTGATGTGCAGTCTTCCAAGGAAACAAACCTTTCTAGCGAGGAAATGGTCCCCAGCAAGACTCAATCCATTCCCTCGCCGAGCAAGTCTTCTTTCCTTAGAGAAAGGCTGAGATCTTTTCTAAGCCTAGCCGCTGACGTTCCTGGGACGGAAACGCTCGAAAAGCCACTGAATCCATCTGAATCCCCAGTACACGATGGACTGTGTTGGGGTCAGATGCGACTTTTCGAGGTTGACCAGAAGTCCCAGGGACTTCGCTAAGGCTAAAGTGAAACTGCAAGTCCTTCAGACACTTCTCTCTCGACGACGCTCTGATCAGCCCAGTCGTCGAGGTACAGGGAAACTCTTATTCCCGAAGATGTGTAGCCACCTCGCTACGTCTTCATTATACTGTGCACACCATCGGAGCCGTGGTCAGTCCGAAGCACATAGCTCTGAACTGCCATACTTTGTTGTCTAAGACAAACCTTAGATACTTTCTTGAAGAGGGTGGATCGGATGTGGAAGTACGCGTCCTGCAAGTCTAGGATACCATCCAGTCGCCCGGTCTCAGCGCTCCCAGAACAGAATGAGGCGTCTCCATCGTGAATTTGTTCTTTTCCACGAAAAGATTGAGCCTGCTTACATCTAGAACCGGACGCCAAACCTGACGACTGCTTCGGTACTAGGAAGATTCTGTTGTAAAAAACCTGGAGACCCCAGGTCCGCGACTTGTTCCACAGCTCTTTTGTCGATCATCTGCTGAAGGAGATCGAACAATACTTTCTTCTTTTCTCCTTGATAGGATGGAGAAAGGTCTCTGGGAGTCGTAGAAAGAGGAGGAAGATCTAAAAAGGGATATTGTACCCCTGGCTCCACGATCTTGAGGGACCAAGAGTCCGTGTCTCTCTCTCTCCACGCTCCCGCAAAAGACTTCAGTCTGGCTCCGACTGGTGTCTGAAGGACATGCTTCTCACTTGGAAGGCTTTGGCTTCAAGGAAGCTCTTCCTCGTGAAAACCCTCTCCCTCGAGGAGCTGCTCTCGAGGGGGGAGCCCCCACGAAAGGGCTTTACTTTCTTCGGCGGTCGAACCGCAGCTGAAGAGGTTGAGGTACGGCTGACCGTCTTGTAGACTGGCCAAAAGGTCCTGAGTTGCCTTCTCTTGTAAGCTGTTCGTCAGGTCCTTTACCAAAGTCTGGGGGAAGAGATGGTTCGAAAGAGGCGAGAACAGCAAATCCGCTTTCTGAGCTGGAGTCACAGAACGAGCTGTGAAGTTGCACAGCAAAGCTCTCTTTTTTAATAAAGCCGTTCCAAATGAGATACGAGCTCCTCCGAACCATCCTGACGGCTTTGTCCATACATGCTAACACGCTGGACAGCTCCCCAGACTGAGAGATTCTGGGCTTCTCGCTTGTAGATCCAGAACTCCCAAACACCAGTCCAGGAAGTTGAACACTTCCAGCGTCCTGAGCAGACCCTTCAAATGATGGTCAGTCTCCGACGCGGTCCAGGTTACCTTAGCAGAGGGTAAAAGCGACCTCCTCTGCAAATCCACTAGGCTGGAGAAATCTCCTTGAGCCGAAGAATGGGGATTACGAACTCCTACTTCATCTTTGGTTCTATACCAAATGCCCCCTTTTCCACTAAGTCTAGTAGGAGGCAAGGCTAAGGTCGTCTTGCCTTGGTCTCTCCTTCGTACCATCCAATCCTGGAGCTTTTTAAAAGCACGTTTCGTTGAGAGAGAAGTTTCATCTCTACAAACTCCGGGGTTTTTCCAGTTTTAGATGAAAGAAAACTGCGAAGGAGGAGACTTGGGAGCTGCGGGCTGAAATTTGTCTTCAAAAGAAGAAGCGCAAGAGTCGTACGAGGACTTTATAGTCCGAGATAGACTGGGGCTGCAGCAGGTTCCTCTTCAACCGATTCAGCCGAACTACTTAGCTCTCCTTCTTCTCTAAACGGAAGAGGAGACCGTCTTACAGGAGAGGGCGTCCTAATGTCAGGTTTTGGCTTGATCAAAGGACCCCTATCCTTGCTAGAGGCAGCCTTATTTCGGGTGTCTTCTTTATGACGCTTACTGCTCGATGAAGGTAGAGCGTCCTGAGGAGGACGAGCGTCCTCAGCGCCTTCCGCAGCAGTCTCACCTGCCCGAGAAGCGCCTTACATTTCTTCTTCGCTGGCATACGTGCCTGTGCGCGTAAACTAGCGTCTGGGGGTACGACTTCTTGGTCAGAATCCCCAAAAACGTCTTGAAAGGCGGTCTGAACGTCCTGCCTAGCGTCCTGCCAAGCGTCCTGCCAAGCGTCCTGCCGAGCGTCCTGGTGAGCGTCCTGCTTAGCGTCCTGGCGACCGTCCTGACGAAACGTCCTGCCTAGCGTCCTGCCAAGCGTCCTGACGAACGTCCTGCCTAGCGTCCTGACGAGCGTCTTGACAAGCGTCCAGACGAGCGTCCTGCCGAACGTCCTCGTACAGAGGGTCGTCCTCAAAAGCGTCCTGACGTAACGTCCTTCTAGAGGACGAACGAGAACGGCGAATCGCCGAAGGAGAAGCGATCGAAGGCGAACGAGACGAAGTAGGTGAAGGAGAAGGAGACTGCTTAGTCCTCTTCTTGACAGGCAGTCTAAGGTTCCTTCCTCCGCTTAGGCTCGACTGGCTGCTGGGCGAGTCCTCTGAGCCATAAGCGAGGATAGCTTGTCCTGAAGGGACAAAAGAATGTTCTTCGTTGGGGAAGAATGAACAGAGGAAAGCAGGACTGATCCTGTGAGAAGACGAGGGGCGAGGGGACGCCTCCTTCCTTCTCACAGGTACAGCTACCTGCTTCTCAGGTATACGCGCCTGTGCACGCAACCTAGCGTCCTCATCGGAGGAGATCCTGCCTCTCTTCTGAGGCGGAAAAACGTCATAAGCGTCCTCCGACGAAAGCGGCGAAAGAGGACGTGAAGCGTCCTCCGCATGAAAATGACAATTTGTCGAAAATTGCATTTTCCTAACTATACCACAAACCTGAGGTCCTTTAACAATGGGAAGGTAACTAGCGGCAGCTGGACGGTCGTAAGCTTCGAACAAGAACGAGAACGGTAGTTAACTGCTTGTCCGATCGTGCGCGCGCCGCGCGCATCCCGGGCGGTGAAGAATCACTTTTGCTTTAGGCCCATGCAAAAAGTGCAGACGTGAGGGGTGGTATGAGGTGGGACTATATGTAAAGGACTCAGGTTTGTATAGTTAAGGAAAAATGCAATTTTCGACAAATTGTCATTTGTTCCGATACGTAATACAAACCCTCGGTCCTTTAACAATAGGAAGACTCACTTCTTGGTGGGTGGAATCTGAGTCTTTTTGGTGAACAGACTGGTGTTCGTCCAACCTTGGAATGCCCTCCCTGGTCGTAAGAGCAAGGGAGGGATCCAAACCTCTGTCCGATTGATCGGGGTGTGCACCGCAGGATCAATGGTCAGACCTCTGAGCCAAGTACTAAGAGAGAGGCAAGCGTATCTCTTCGTACCAGCATTGCAAGAACTTGTTCCTGTACAGGAGCCAACATAAAGTTATGGGTTTGTCTCAAGTAGGCATCCACTCCTTCCCCCTTGTTGGAGGGAGTGGAGGATATTAGCTTCTATCCCTAACTAAAGGGATAGATTGGGGCTCGGTTGAGTAGCTTACCTGCATCGGATTCCTTTCCAGCATGGTGACGACCGTGCCCCTCTGCCCACAGGTAGAGAGAGAGAAAAGATGGAGAAAGAGAAGCCAGTCGCACTCTCATCAACCATTTCATTCCTACAGTCACACCAGGAATCGATGCTGTTCTGCTGCTCGGGGTGCTGGGTAAGCTTACACAACGTGTTGAGCACCACAAGGTCCCAAGGAAAAAAGTATCCAAGGACTTGTGGGCAATATCCCGAAGGTAGAAGGACGTGAAGGTAGTCTGGTTGGCCCAGGACACCTGCCTTCAGGACCTGCGCCACGGAGAAGTTCTTGCGGAACGCCAAAGAGGGTCCAATACCTCTGACTTCGTGGGCTCTCGGTCGGAGCGTACGGATGTCGTCACTACCATCAGCCTCGTACGCTCTCCTGATCACCTCACGCAGCCAGAAAGAAAGCGTGTGTTCTTGGATACTTCTTTCTTGGTAACCCAGTGCTAACGAAGAGGCGTCGACACTCAGGCCTGAGGTGTCGAGTTTTCTTCAGATAGCGCCGTAGCGCCCTCACAGGACAAAGCAGCATCTCATCCGTACATCGTTGTCGGTGAAATCCATTAGGGAGGGGATTGTGAAAGACTCGAACCTGTCGTCAGGGATCGACGGATTCTGAGTCTTAGCTACGAAATTCGGGACGAAATCGAGCGTCACCGATCCCCAGCCCTGGAATGTTTAACATTGAAGGACAGACCATGAAGTTCCCCTACTCTCTTCGCCGATGCCAGGGTCCAGCAAGAAGAGGGTCTTGAGGGTCAGATTCCCTGTCTGACGACTCTCGGAGTGGCTCGAATGGTCTTCCGAGTCAAACTCCTAAGGACGAGAGTCCACTCCCACTCAGGTGGCCTGAGCTCCCTGGGTGGGCAAGACCTTTCGAAGGCTCCTCATTAGCAAGGAGATCTCGAACGAGTTCGAGATGTCCAGTCCCCTCAGTTTTAGGACGAGTGCCAGTGCAGCTCTATATCCTTTAACTGTGGGTACTGAGAGGAGCTTCTCTCCGGCGAAGAAATACGAGGAAATCCGCTACCTGCTGAGGAGTGGCTCTGAGAGGAGATAGACCCCGTCTACGACACCAACCACAGAAGACGGCCCACTTCCCCTGGTACACAGCTGCAGAGGACTGTCTGACGTGTCCAGCCATCTCTGTTGCTGCGCTGCGAGAAAAGCCTCTCGTTCGCAAGAGATGGTGGATAACAGCCAGCCGTGAAGTTGTAGGGACTGGACTGCTCCGGTGGTACCGCTCTACGTGTGGCTGGGCTAGAAGGTTGTGACAGTGGGGCATCTCTCTCGGTCTTCTGCAAGAAGAGACCAGCAGGTCCGGATACCAAACGGCTTGAGGTCGTTTGGGAGCCACCAGGATCATCCTGAGATTGGGAGTGACCAGCGCTCGGCTGATCACTTTCCGAATCAGACAAAGGGAGGAAAGGCGTAGACGAAGAGGTTGTCCCAGGGGTGTTGAAGAGCGTCCTCTGCAGCTGCCCATGGGTCCGGCACGGCTGAGCAAAAAACTTGAAGTTTTTCTTTTTTGTTTGTGGACGGGTGGCGAACAGGTCTATGACTGGACGCCCCCACAGGTTGAAGAGCCTTTCCGCCACTTTCTTTGGGTGGGGTAGGGACCACTCGGTACCTATTACCTGATCCCGACGGCTGAGCTTGTCCGCTACTACATTCCTCTGCCTGGAATGTAGCGTGCTGACAGCTCTATCGAGTGAGCCGTGGCCCACTCGTGCACCTGCACAGTCAACTGGTGTAGCGGGAGAGACACTAGGCCCCCGCCCCCTGCTTGTTGACGTATGCCACTACTGTGGTGTTGTCGCACATCAACACCACCGAGTGTCCCATCAAGCGGTCTTGGAACTCTTGGAGAGCGTAAAACGCCGCCTTGAGTTCCAGGACATTGATGTGAAGGTGCTTGTCGTGATGGGTCCCACACACCTGCAGCCAGCAAACTCCTCCAGGTGTGCGCCCCATCCCTCGGTCGATGCGTCTGAGAACAGCAGCATCTCCGGGGGGGAGTGCGTAGGGGCACTCCTCTTAAGAGGTTCCTGTCGTCGAGCCACCAGGCTAGGTCCTGCCTCACCTTCTCCGTGATGGACACGGGGAAGTAAGGTTGGATCCTTTACCTGTGACCAATCTCCTTAGTCTCCACTGGAGAGACCGCAGGTGAAGACGTCGTGAGGAACTAACTTCTCGAGTGACGACAGGTGGCCGATCACGACTTGCCATTGCTGAGCTGCCTGTTCCTGCCGAGTCAGGAAACCGGCCGGCTGCCTCCCTGAATTTGCTGATCCTCAAGTCTGCGGGGCGGACTTGAGCTGCTACCGTATCGATCAGCATACCCAGGTACTTCATCTTCTGCTTGGGTTCGAGATCGGACTTCTCGTAGTTTATCACGATCCCCAGATCGCGACAAAACTTTAGAAGTCGATCCCTGTCCTGCAGCAACTGCGAGCGGGAGCTCGCCAGGACCAGCCAATCGTCGAGATACCTCAGAAGACGTATCCCGTGCGAATGGGCCCAAGCAGACACCAGCGTGAACACTCGCGTGAACACCTGTGGGGCGGTTGAGAGACCAGAGCAAAGTGCCCTGAATGAATTGGTACACCGTCCCGTCGAAGATGAAGCGGAGGTACTTTCTGGAGGCTGATGGATGGGTATTTGGAAATACGCATCCTTCAGGTCCACTGAAAGCATGAAGTCGTCTCCCTGATGGAGTCCAGCACGGAACGTGCCGTCTCCATCTTGAACCGAGTCTGGCGAACGAATAGGTTCAGGGAGAGAGAGATCTATCACCGGGCGCCAGCCCCCCGATGCCTTTTCCACTAAGAAAAAGGCGGCCTGTAAAAGCCCCGGTGACCGATCCACTACGACTTTCTCAGCTCGTTTGGTCAGCATGGTCTTGATCTCCTGCCGAAGAGACGTCGTCCTTTGAGGATCCCAGAACATATGTCTGCAGATGGACCGGGTTGGAGGTGAGGGTGGCCGAGATTCGAAGGGTAGTAGATATCCCTCCCGAAGGACGTCTACTATCCAGGTCTCGGCACCGTAGCGCTGCCAAGTTGCCCAATGGCTCGCCAGGCACCCTCCCACTTCCAGCCAGCTGGTGAGGGGGAACGCCGTCCCTAGCGTTTCCCACTCGCTTCGACTTCTTCCCAGCACCTCCTCGGGGAAAGGAGGGCTGGGAGGAGGGCTGGTTACGGCCTCCTTTACCAGAAGTTGAAGCAGGAAGAGTCTTTTCCTCGGGGCTTCGATGGAGACAGCCCGTCTTAGCAGCCGAGGAAGCTGCCTAGCTAAACTCTTAGGCTTAGCCAGCAGATGTACGAGGTTGCCCAGAAACCTTCGTAACTGCCTGGTGAACCAGACGGTCCCCAACTGTCATCAGTGCGCCGTCTTTCCACCGCAGCGTCCCACCATCTCTCCGGGGAAAAGAGAGCGGGAGGAACTCTTCATTGGTCCGTTACGTAGTCCATTTACCGCTTCACGCCCCGGCCCCCCTTTGGCTACTGGTGTAAGGACAGCGTCCCTACGACGGAGAACCAAGTTGGCCCACAGGTTTGCCGTCTGATGGGCGAGGTAGGAGATGGCCCTACCTCCAGGACTGGCACAGTCTCCTGAAGTCGGGGTCGTCTTCGAGGGCAGCGCCCCCGGCGTCGGCCGGCGACACCTTGGATACTGTGAGGGACCACAGATCCAACCAAGAGACTGCCTGGAAAGCTGCCATAGCGGTAGCTTCCAGGCCCAGTGCCTCCTGCTGCGAGAACCACAGGTTCTCCGACAGGAGCTGCTGCAGGGACACACCTGGAGTTAGCCTAGCTAGCTCCGGGTTAACCTGTTTGGGCGGTATTGGATCTACTGATGGCACGTAGAACTTCCGCTGTCGCTGCAGAGGAGGAGGAAGTAGCTTGGAAGGACCGTCCTGACTTAAGTGAGTCCTCCTCGTCCTGAGACGAAATTCTCCACCTGGTCAAGGACTGAGTCTGCAAGCTCCGATCGCGGCAGTCCCACCGTCAATTTGGGTTCCCTCTTCGGGCCCCAAAATGACTCGAGCCGGGAACGTGGGCTCAGATGGTGGTAGCGGCGATCCTTCCCCCAGGTCGTTGTGCTGACGAATCAGCGCAATAACCTGGGCAAAGTTCCTCTGGATCTCAGGAGTCACAGCGTCCTGAGGAGTAGGACCGTCCAGTCCCTCCAACAGGAGTAGCTCTCGAGACCCTCCTCCTTCAGAAAGGTAGGAAACCAGCAACAGACCCCTGACGGTCGCCTCCAACCACTTGCGCGTACGACCTGGCTGGTCCTAAAACCATGCCTGGTTCGTGCGGCGTCGTGGCGGGATCGTGAGCGGCGCACCTCTCACGATCACTCCTAGGTACCTCGCTCTTCCCGGTGTAGCCCGAGGAAGTTGAAGGTATAGGAGAGACAGACCTGACGCTCCCCCCCCGTTCGCTGGCAGGACCAGCGTACGTGGGGGGCTGTAGCCGATCACCAACCCGCGGTGGGGATCGAACTGCAGGCCTGGTCGTGCCGCTCACCTGTGGCGAGCGGCTCGACTGAGCACGTCGACCCCGATCTCGTGCGTCAGACGAGCTGCTGCTGGCCACCGTCTCCGTCCGGTCCCTGTGGAGCGGCGGTCAGGTGATCTGCAGAGCTCGCTTTCGCGGTGAGACCGTGAGCGTCCTCACGGCACGTCAAACCGCTGGTACCAGCCGAAGCTGGTGCCGTTGGTCGAGGGGACCTCTTCTCAGCCTCACCCGTGGCCGGTCAGAGACCGTCACGTCAACCCGAGGTACCGGCTGGTCGCTACGAGAGCGGCCGCTGGCCTGGCGAGCGTCACTTGCGCGACTCTCGACAGTCTTCTGCTCCGTGCCTCTGTCGTGACGGTGAGCAAGCTCAGGCGTCTTGACGTTGGCTGCACGGTCGCCCGAAGGAGACCGTACACTCGGACCTTCTCGCGAACGAGAAGTCGAGCCGGTACCTGGCTTAGCAGCAGTGCTACTAAGACCAGGCGCGGATGTACCAGCAGTAGCCAGCACATCCTTGGTCCCCGTCGTCTTCTTCTTCTCAGAAGAGGAGACGGGGCCCCACCCCCGTTCCCGAGGGAAACAGGAGGACAGCAGAAGCACCCCCCACCCCGTCACGCCAGAGCGAGACGGGCCTTCGAAGGTCCACCCGTAGGAGCCTTTTCTTAGGGGGGAGAGGCAGCCTCTTCTTCTTCGGCTTGAAGCCATTAGAAGTCGAAGGGGAAGAGGCGGCAACAGACGACGAAGAAGACGATGAAGACGACGACGACATCTTCCTCTTCTTCTTCCTCTTCTTCGTCAGCTCTCTCAGGACGGACGTCAGGTCTTCCATCCACGGAAAAGTCGGGCCAATTGCCGAAGCAACACGCCCCCGACTGATCCTGTCCGGAAAGACCTGAGACCGGTGCAGCACCTCCATGACGAGACGCAAGACGTGGGCAGGGGAGGGGCGGCACGGCAGGAGCGGCAGGAACATCAGCAGCAGGACCAGCACCATCAGGACCAGCACCAGCAGGACCAGCACCAGCAGGACCAGCAGCAGCAGGACCAGCACCAATAGGACCAGCACCAGCAGGACCAGCACCAGCAGCAACATCAACATGAGAGTCCCGCACCGCGCGCTTCGTAGGAGCGGCGCGCGATGGGCTGGGCCAAGCAACCGACTCCGCTGCAGGGTACGGCACCCAGGGTACGGGCAGCATAGTCCGGCGTCACAGACCTCTCCCATCTCAGCCAAACTCATCATTTTTGGGCGGGCGGTGATCCAGGGGCGAAACTTTTTTTTTTGGGGCAGCGAAAGTCGGGCGTCGGCAGCCCCACATAAAACCCAGGTGGCGGGCGGCACGCCCCTCTTAGGTACGGCAGCGATCGGCATTTGAATTGACGCCGTTGGAGTCACTGACGCAATGTGTTGCGTATACACCACATGAGGAGGGGCGGCGTACGCTGGTGTTGACACAGTATTGGTCGTTGTTGTAACCACCACCATGAGTTACCACTGCCGACCCCGCTAGCCGTTGAATCAAGCCCTGGATACTGGGGGCGCCCTGCAGTCCCAACGACGCCCACACCTGTCCAAGGTCGTCACTCACAGAAGGCACACCTGAGGGAGGAGGAACAGTCGGGTCAGTTAGAGGGGCACCCTCACGCCTGGGGGAGGACGAACCCCACCCAGAGCGGACGGAAGACCCCGAATACAATTGCACATCCGGGTATCGGGCACCCTCCTCCACACTCGACGGATCGAGTGAGGAGAAGGACTCCGAAACCCCCCCCCGCAGGGGAAGGCGCAAATCGTGGGGGCTGAGCTGGAGGCAGGAAGGATGACGAGGTATCCGTAACCAAAGGAGTCGCTGGAGAGCTTTCCGACGACTCCTTGGTCGACCTACGTCTCTTCCTACCCTCGTACAGCACCCACTTGCGCCTCGGGACCAATTTACACAGACATTACATGGTTCGGTTCGGGAGCATTCTCGCCCCCGACACCGAAAACATAAACTCATGAGGATCAATATCTGGGTAAGAGCGGAATCCGCCGCATTACGCCCCTCCAGCCCGGGACACACTCTACGGGCAGCTGGTGGGCGCGGCGAAAGCTCTTCTGATCCATGATTATTTAATCTTCACTCAATGAAAAATGAAAAAAAAGAGTACTTACAATTTCATTCAAGACACAAAACAAACCAGTCAGAAGAAATTGTAACATCCAAAGCACACGACGAAATAGCGGGCAGAGCGATGACGAACACGTCCTGTCACACCACGGCCGAAAGCAAAAGTGGTTCTTCACCGCCCGCGCGCGCGCGCGCGCACGATCGGACAAGCAGTTAACTACCGTTCTCCCTTGTTCGAAAGCTTACGACCGTCCCAGCTGCCGCTAGTTACCTTCCCATTGTTAAAGGACCGAGGGTTTGTATTACGTATCGGAACAACGTCCTTTCACAAAGGACGAGAGTCTCTCCGAGCGCTCCACCCCTTGCGCGGGGAGGACGCTTCGGAGGACGAAAAGCACTCTTTCAGGACGCGCGCTCGTGCACGGTCCTTGGCAGCCTGGGTCTTTGCTACAGGGCCTGCCGAAGGGACGCCAGATCGGTGGGAAGCCCCCGTAAACCCTCTTGCGGCTTTCGACATACCTACTCCTGGGTCTTGGGAGTCTGATAGAGGTCTAGGCCTAGAGGCATTATGGGGCCGATCTGACGCCCCCTCCACAACATGGGGGCACGATCACACACTTGCACCGAGCCAGTTTCTAAGGGCTTTCAACTTTGGTCTCCAGAGTGCGAAGAGACTCCAAAATCAGAGAGAGCGCATTCGCTTCTCCCGACACAGAATCAGAGCCCGAAGGCAACACAGGTTTAGGGGTTGTAAACACTACAGGTGTTAATGCAGGAGAGATGTTAGCCTTACCTTTGGAAGAACCACTCCTGGAGGAAGACCTCCTGATCCTATCGCGCTCCAATTTAAGGCGATAGGACTCATATACTCTCCATTCATCATCGGTCAATTTCTCACATTCATTGCACCGATTATCAATCAAACAATTAAGCCCCCTACAACTCATACATACTGTGTGGGGGTCTACGATGCTTTCGGTAGCCTCACCTTACAATCAGCCCTCACACACACTCTGAAACTCACAACACTTGATCCAGACATATCTTATATAGAAAAGTCAATCCCAAAATCAAAAAACGGTCCACTATCGCGCATGCCAATTCCACAATCCAATTCAATACCAAAAAAAATCAATCAGATACTTAAAAGCGAGTCATTCCAACAAAAAAATCCTGAGCAGAGGTCTGTAAACAGATGTTTACCGACCGGCGACAGAAAAAAATATGAATAGAAAATGGGAATGGTTCCTGATATACCGCCTCCCAGCGGCGGGAATGGTACTACCACCTGGCGACCACTGGCGTGTGCCGCGAGTTTTGAAATTTCTGTCGGACGTCAGAAAATACAGCTATATATATATCTGTCAGGTAAGTGGCATGAACAAACTTTATAATTGGAAAGTCCCTCGTTAGTTGAAACTTCTTCCTCAGAAATCTCTTCTAGTTCCAGGTTAGAAGGAGATCGCTCTTTCCTGACCGATTCTCTATCAGGAGAAGCCGCTCCCGTGGGAGGCGTCCTGCTTCTTGCTGGCGTCAACCGCTTAGCTGGAGCGTCTCGCGCTTGGCCTGACGTTTCACGTCTCGCAAACTCGACGCTCTTGTCTGGCGTCTCGTGCCTGCGTTTGACAGGAGAACGGATCCTGCTCGGCCTATGCAAGGCTGATGAATCCGATTCCAAATCAGAGGAAGACAAAATACTATGGCGAGTCTGAACCCTCGATAGCCTAGACTTCTTAATAGGCAGGAAATCGTCTTTCCTTCTGGGAGGGTCTTTATACAGAAACTCCCACAAGGAAGAAATGATGGAATCCTGCATAGTGCGAAGGATTCTTTTAGTCTCTTCATTATTGTCTACCCTCGGTTGTTTAATTACTGGATGGTCCTCCTCTTGAAAACGCTCAGGACTAGAAGTAATCCTGGGTTCATCCAAACGTCTTTTAAGGGGGCGAGAAAGATCCGCCGATCTCCACCCTCTTTTAGGTGAGGAATTCTCCGAGGAGGAGAGAAACACTCACGCAGAAACGCTTTTTCTGTAACGTTCTCTGGCCATTCTGTTGGCGATTACAGAAAGAAAATGCCGAAGGGACGTACTGACTGTTGGGATCCTCCACAACCTCCTTACGGCTTTCGGACATTGCCTTCTCTCTGGGGATTGGGAGCTTGAAAGAGGTCTAGGCCTGGGAGCGTTGTGAAGACAATCAGACGCCCCCTCCACTGCACTGGGGACACTATATCACTATCCACAGCACTATAATCACATGCTTACCTTCATAGGCCGCCATTTTGGTTTCCATTTTCCGAAGGGCGGCTTTAAGATTCGCTATCTCAGATGCCGAATCTGTGTGTTCTAATAAGGAGCAGGTACATTAGATGGGGCAGTAAAAGGAGAAGAGGTATAATATTACTAATAACCCCGCTAGAACTAGATAAAGGTTTGGAAGAAGACCTCCTCACCCTGTTTCTTTCTAACTTCTTCACGTATGAGGTTAGAGATTTCCATTCTTCCTCAACTCCAAATCCTTTGCATTCATTAACAAGTATTAACCAAAGAACATCATACATCTGCATTTCCTGCAAAGTAGGTGAGGATCAATCGATGCCTTCGGCATCCTAACTTTACAACCCACATTCCACACATTATCACCACATTTCCAGAATCAGACATCATGTTGAACAATCCAAATCAAATTCCAAAAACGGTCCACAATCGCGTATGCCAGTACAATCAATGCAAAATACGTCACCGAGAAGTCCAAACGAAGATCAATTGCGATGCAAAATACGAATCCAGCCGGAGATACCCACAACGATGTTGCCAGTATGGCCGACAGAAAAAATATTATAGAACATGGGGATGGTTCCTAGTCCTGCCACCCAGCGGCAGGTAAGTAGATCACCTGACCTACAGGTAGCGTGTGCGCGAAATTCGAATTTCTGTCGGACGACGGACGTCAAATAGCTAAGTAAAAAAAATATATCGACAGGTAAGTTAAATGTATAAAAAATGTATTTTTCCTAACTATACAAACCCTGAAGGTTCCCATTTTTACATTTTTTTTTTTTTGGCAATTTAACACTTTTGGCCAAAGCCTGGAAAAACAGACCCTTGTTTTTTTAGAACTTCTTGAACAATGGTTGGGGTTAGTCAGCAACTATCCAATTGGTTAAGAGATAAGGTTTTTACTGGTCTGCCCAGATGAACAAAACATTCCCAGTTTTTTTTTTGCACCTTTTTAAGCCCAAGGTTTTTTTTTTGGTTTTTTTTTTCCAGATTGAAGGTTTGTCATGAGTCAGGCATATGTGTCGTGAAAAGAACTAAGGACGCATTATGTATATGTGTGTGGGTGTTTGTGATAGAGAGAGAACTCTCTGCATATTTGCTTAATTTGTGAAGAACTGTTTATGAGTGCGCTTACATCTTCAAACGCCCCACCCCCCCAAGGTTATTTTATGTCGTTTGTAAACTCTCTCTCTCTCTCTCTCATCTCTCTCTCTCTCCTCTCTCTCTCTCTCTCTCTCTTCCCCAGGAAAAATAAAAATAAAATAAAAATAAAGGGAGGAGGCATCTCGGAAGCATGAGTGGACCATGTACGATCAGCGTGGACAATCCCAAAAAAAGTACATTATAACGCGTCCTGACATCAGAGATGGGCATCAGTCGCGACTTGTTGTTGGTGAGAAACGGAGCTAAAGACCTCTACTCTCCTTTCGAAGTAAGTATTTTCTCCAAAGTTAGAAATTAAGGCCAAATTTTAAGATTAAACAGAGGGTAGTGAAAAACTCGGTGTCAAACGTAGTGCAAATCTCACCAAAACGCATTCAACATTTTTACTTACAACTCGAAATATTTAGAAGACTGACGCCATCTCGATGTTTTACGGAGTCGCTTGTGCAATAAACTAACCATTTCCTGTGATAAATCCACACACCACTTGTACCCACAGACGCTGGGGCACTTTCATCACAACAATTGGAAAACTTTCCCTCACCGACGGTAAAACAAACGTTTTTTGGTAGAAGGACGGAACGACGAAGAGTGCACTTCGATAATTTTTTAAATAAATAGTAAAACATCAATATTTTACATATTTATGATGATTAATTTGAAAATATTCGTTATTGAAAAAGTAACTAGATTCTGACTCAAATTTAAGTAATTATTTTTTGGAATTAGAACGTTCTTTTAAGTCCTGTATTATGACGTCACGACATCTTGACTTTCCTACCTATTGTAAATAGGCTAATTGCTTTACTCAACTTTCTTGAACAGTTTACCAGTTATTCATGCAGATTATCAGCTCTTCATGTAATTGGTATGTATAATCGTAATGCGCATAAATATCTTTATTATTTACTTTTTGGATATATGAAGATGTTTTACCGCCGGATTATCGCCGTAGTGTGACGCAATCGTTTTCGCTCCCTGCGCCTCTGTTTTCGCCACTATAGAAATTATGGGGCCGAATTTGCAATGACCAGAAAGTCGTTTTAAAGAGGAAAAGGTTACCACTGAGGGGCATTAAGTTTTGATTGTTAGAAAAATACAAATTTATTCAATAGCTAGCTTGTTTAAAAAATACTTGATTACAAAAACTTGATTGACAACTAAGCAGCATACCTACTATGGGTTTCAGAGACAGTGCAAGCACGTTTTTGGGCAATACCTATTTCTGTAACGAACACTCGTATCAGAACGAGATTATGCTATAGTGCATTACACCCAGTGCCGTAATTTATAAGGGTATCGTGAATCACTAATCGTAAAGAATAACGACACTTGTCCTTGTACCAAGAGACAAAAACTCCATTATGCAGAAATGGATACGAACACGCGTATAAAGCTCCACCTACCCTCCCCCCTCCCCTCCACCGCCACCCTTTTCCTTCTTCGTTCCTTCGCCTTCCTTTCTCTCTCTCTCTCTCTGTTGCATTCGGTATGTGTTGTCCCTCCAAACTGGGTATAAGACTACACAAAAACGTTGAAATTGGTGAAATTAGGCCATGTATTGGAAGTATATATACATAAATATTAAAGCAATTTATCCATTATTGCATTATTATGACAACTAGAATCATGGAAACAGTTTATAATAATGAAATCGGCGTATGTGTGAAGCCTCCACTAATGTGGCATCGATGATTTTGCCATTCTTAGCATGCAAACATTAAAGGTTACATTTATTTCTGGCATACAGTTATTAAAGAAATTCAAAATACTAATATAGACTGAATTCAATGAAAAGTGCTAGCAAAAACAAAAACGAACTGGATATTGGTACGGCAGCCGTACCCCGATCTCGGTAGATATTGGTACGGCATATCCAAAAGACTATATACTGAAGTATATACACAGTCTTTGGGCATATCAGTGACAGCAAGAAAATGGTGACGGAACAGCACTTGAAACGCTGGAAAATAATACAATTAGTTTTTTGCCGAAAAGCAGATGTTTTCAGGCTTTAAAGAGCTGAAGAAAGCCATAGACATCTATGAAGACTCAAACTTTCAAAAATTGGGTAATTCATGGTATATACGTATGTCACGAACGATCGAATCGGCCCTGAAAAGAATTCCAAAGAAGAGATTCAAAGAGGATTACATATATATAAATATATAGTACACTACCATCGTACCTTTGGTGTCTTTCTCGGCCCTTTATTCTGCCCGACATCGGCAGTTGCAAGGGCCGTTATACACTTTACAATATTCTTTTAATTCACTTCATTGGGTATATTGCAGCTGTCGGAGAAGACGATAGAATTTACCAGGTAGTGAAATGGCAAAGTTAAACCAAATTTCAGCATTTTTCCATTAAAATCGGGATAGTGTTGTTTTTGTAGTACAAAAAAGCAGGACAAAATTCACAAAAAGCTAAACAAACAAAAAAAGGGGGGAGGGACATTTTTGCTAACTGAAAAAGGGAGACAGATGTTCAAAAAAGCGTGACTGTCCCACCATAAAAGCCGAACTCTGGTTACATAATACAGTATGATTAGCAAACTGGTAAACGGATACAGCTAACTGCCGTATCTACAGCAAGTCAAGAGCGCAAATACGGCACCAATGACAGAATCTGCCGTACCCTCACCGCACTATATTATTTGTACGGCAGGAAGTCTGAAAAGACTGAAATTGACGCATGCGCAATTCACTGCCGTACCAATATCTACCACGATCGGGATACGGCTGCCGTACCTATATCCTGTGCCAAACAAAAAAGCATAAAATAAAGAAATATGTATATAATCCACTTATCCGTAGTTGTTCCTCTATGGTTTTCGGCAGCCAGATGTACGAAAACGTTAGAAACATTTGATTGTATCTACTTTAGTAATATCTGTAATTTTTCGGGGTAATTTGGTTGAAAAAAAGGGATAATATACATGAATTAAATTAAAATTTTTAAATAACAAAGTAAATTTGAACTAAATAACGAGTAAAGTAAACAATTTCGGGAATAAAACTTTGCAGTTTCGTCGTCTGCTGTTCGTAACTGTGTTTGTGGCGCGCGCGCTTAGGAACCAGGAACAGCAACGGGTTTAAAGTGCAATGTGGAGTGAACTGAGACCAAAATGTGTATAATAACAATCAAATAAGCACTGTGGAGTTTCAGTTGTGATGGCAGTAAGGATAAAAACCACCGATTACAAGGTAAGAATGAATTCAGTTCAAACCATGACCCCGGGAATAAAAAGTTTCATACTTTCAGTAATATAGGCAACAAAATGTTGTTTTATTGTGCTGATTACAACTGCAATCTTGAGTAAGATCAATAAATGTTACATACATACGCTAACATTGTTCAAATGATTGCTGGGAAAGATGATTTTCGTCACTGATCAAAACCTGTACATCCCACAGAAGCCGCCATATTGGATTTCAAAACTGCCTTGAAAACATATTTTACGAAGAGCGTCACATGCTTATTTTAGTTCGTATGGACTTTCATATATCAATTATGTTGACGAAACTTCAATCTTTTGAATGGTATGCTTGGAGTTGTAATTGTATTCTTGTTTCACCATTTAAATATCAAGTGAATAAGACCTGTCCACCGTGATAAGGGTTGGTAGTCGCTGGTTTTTCCCCCTATTACCTAAGTACTTTTTCGGAGGGTGGCATGCCGTGACCGTCGGTGAGTTGAGCCAGTCCATGCGGTTGTTTACCCTATTCGGACGACTGTAATTAACCCCCCAGGGGCCAGTACTAAACACGGCGAAATACATTGGACGGCCCCCAATCCCTAATGGATGTCGTATCCGCGGTTACGTTCCTTGCAGTCCGTGCGGACTGTTTCTGTAGAAATACCCATGACTGATGAGCATCTCCGGTGTCAGGACGCGTTATACCTAAGTACTTTTTCGGAGGGTGTCCAGCCGTGATCGTCGGTGAATTGCCCAGTCCATGCGGTGTTTTACCCTACTACCTAGTCAAATACGTATCCTGCCGTGACTCGGCAAAATATCCACTTCGTATACATTTATCTAAAGCCATTAAATTCTTCTGACCTTCAATAATTGTACATTGGGTTTCTACCAACATTTTGGATAGGCTAAAATAAAAAAAAAACCATAATGGAGTGGCTTAATCACCACTGATGGACTAGCCTACATGACCTCACACAATTGAGGTCCTTGACGTACATAAACTTAAAGCTTAGATACTAGCTAGATAGGTAGGTAGATACTACTAGCTAGGTAGCTACCTACCTAGGATACCTTAGCTACCTAGATAGGTTAGTAAGCCATGGGCTACAGAAACTTCTTGTCTTGTGGATTTCTTTCACCACACCAATGAATGCATACATTTACAAGTAGTTAAACCCTAGTCTTCTAAGTCTGACCTCGGATACCACCCTAGTGCAGCAAATCTAACCTAGGGTATGACGAGTGAAATTACCTAGTGGCACCGCCGGTCCCACTCGTCCTGGGGATGTCCTCTGGTGAACTCATCAACTTCTCTTAAAAAACTGACCTCTATAAACGATGCTCTCTTCCAAAAATACAACAGAAATATTCTCGGCGAAACTTCATGTACGAAACTACAATACGACATTCGCCATGTTTATTCAACTCAGCTGAGCAAATTCATGTCGGAACCAACTTAAATGAAAATAATACTTCTCAATTTCTGGATGCTTCATGGCCTTTAAAACTGTTTTATGGAAGCATATGAATAATGCAATGTATGCCAATTGTCATGACAAGGTTCCAGTAGAGAAAAATGAAACTTTTAATTTTTTTAGTGATTTTTATTTGGCGATAGAATTTCGGTAAGTTGAACCGGGATGAAGGTTCTAAGTTAGTAAACAAACGTCTCTAATAATTAGAATAATACTATCATCGTTCAGAGTCTTTTGAAAGTTAATTTATTAAAATACAAAGTAAAAACTATTTCAATAATCTTCTATGTTTTGACAGAAATACGTTATCTGCATTCACATGCGGAGTGTTTTTTTTTTCCTTTTGTTTTTTTTACATTACCGTTCTAACGAGTCACGCATGTGATAATGGTACACGATGAACCAACAATTCGTACATTCACTTTTCTATTGGTTACTTAAGAGAGTAACCCTTGGACGTTTATTTGCATGATAAAATTGGGCTACAATCAATCCACCGGTATAGTAAATGTAGTGAATGATTTAGATATAATAAGGTCACTGAACGAAGCAATCAGAATCAAGCAATTGCGGTTACCGATTCATTTTTCACAGAGTTGAGACGAACAAATCATTCATTCATCAACATTTATAATTGGCATGACATAGATAATGCTATTGAAATCTTAGCGACAACAACCTTCTTACGTAGGTACTACACAGACAAATTAAACGAAGCAATAATAGTAACAGTACAAATAGCAATATATACTATATACAGCATGAAGATTGAACACTGCGCCCCCGCCCCCGCCCCCCCTTGACACGGGTCAGAGATGAGAGATCTGCACTTGAGAGTGGCCTGCCTGAGCAAAATCAAACGGAAAGCTCTAGAAGTGGGGTGAACTTGTTCTTCAGAAGTTCCCCTCACCGTACCCTGCGCTGCATCATATTGCACGATTTATTTCCTATGACCCTGCTTCCTCGTTTTCCCATATAGCTGTTACAATCAGTTATTATTCTCCTCAAGAAACTGAAGCATGATTGTCAACATTAATGAGGCCTTGGTCATCATACCCACTTATAAAGGATACATCACAACCGGTTGGGACAAACAACCACCGCAGACTTTCAGAAGACGACCAGCCATCATGAAGCCATGATTCATGCAGGGGCAGCTTTCTTAAGGCGAAACGAAAGCCTCCCAGTTTATTAGTATGGGAAATCTACATCGGAAACTTTTGTAATTTTTTCCGGGCTTGTTAATTTTTTTTTTCTTCTTTTTTTAGGAGAACCGTAATATTTCTGTCATCATTTCTATACAAAAAGTCGTCAGAGGGCAGATGGAACCACCTGTATAGAGAGGACCATCCTTACCTTGGATAGTTTGCTAATAGAGGTCTGCGTTTTCTTTGACTGAAAAAATTCTTTTGCTCTCGTTTGACCAAAAGTCCAATCTAGTTTATTTACTAAATAAATTAAAGCAACCGAAGAGATACACTCAAGCGAAAATGTGTATAGATTATAGGGAGACATCGGAAGAGGGCAATGTTTCATTCATTTATTCATAAACACTGTACTTATACGAGAGATGATTTAAGAAATAAGAACTTCACATGGAATTTACCACTGAAACTCAATAGTTGGTTTGTATCACATGATATTCCATAATACCAAGTTCGGATAGGTAACACTGGCAATGTTTGTGTTTTGAGGATGCCAACTGGCAAGGTACTTTAAATTTGTTCTGCTGTGATAAAAGACAAAATACCTAACTCAAGTCTTTCTTTAACGTCAGTCCCGCTTAGCATCAGCTTAAAATTTGCATTGTTAACAGAATATATTGTATGCAATATAGTAGCAGAGTTAAATAGTATAATCTATACAGCATATCATTATAACAGTGGATTCGTCATAGCCATCTCGTCCACATTTTTTTTAAAGAAAAACATTGATATTTATTATTATTCTTCAATAATGAAGATAATCGTCTGATAAATCACATGAATTTGGGTACCATAAGACCTTGGTAAAAGATATTAAAGATACAATAGAAAGATCCTCATTACTTCTAATCTTTCGAATTCATGTGAAAGCACCGCCATCATTCTGATCAATGAAGAATAACTTGTGCTTCAGACGTGACAGAGGCGGGGCCTTGTGCTTCAGCCACCCAAACAGTTAGTATCTCATCTCTTGCAGAAGTATTTAAGTACATTTACAGGGTATTAAACTGGTATGTATCCACCTCCTTCCGAGGTGCTAGCAGTAAACATGGCGGAAGCTCAATGGGACACCGTGTTTAGTACTAGCCCCCGGGGATCAAAATATTATATACACCCACTTCTATATTGTGTGGTCGACAAATTATGTTAATAAACGATATATTTGATCCACGAGGAGCTAGTACTATGCACGGAGTCCCATTGAGTTTACCCTGGACTTTGACAAAGGTTAACCACTTTCAGTAGTTCTGGAATTCTTAAAGTCCTTGCGACTTTGGATTATTAAAATCACTCGCTTGAAGGGACTCCGAGATGATAAAGATATTCTATGTATATAGATTTTTGGCATAATGCCGAGCACTGGGGCAACTAAGGCCATTCACCGCTGGAACTGAAAACGGAAATTAACAGTGAAAGGTTTGAAAGGTGTAACAGGAGGAAAACCTCGCAGTTGCACCATGAAACAATTGTTAGGGGAGGGTGGACAGCAAGACGAAAGAAAGAGAATATGAACGGAGGTACGGTAAAAAGGAATGAAAGTAGTTGCAGCTAGGGACCGAAGGGACGCTGCAAAGAACCTCAAGTAATGCCTACATTGCACCGAATGAGGTGCACTGACGGCTCTACCCCCAATACGGGATATAAAGATATAAAAAACTCAGTCTGTTTGCTTGGCTCTTTATTGAGAACAAAAATGAACGCAGTCTGAAAGTTCACAAATGAGAGGTATTCAAATATCTGCTAATTTAGATATGCATTAAAGATACGAAAGTATGCATTAAAGATAGGAAATAATTAACTCGATATTGTTACTGAATAGATAATAAGTGTATTCACATAACACACAAGTTTCTGTCAATATAAGGTATGTGATAAAATTGCCAATTTCTGGGTTAAAAATGAAAGTTTCTTAATAAGGGAACTAACTCCACAACATAGTTATCAGTATAAACAATAAAGGGAAGTAACCATTCAAGCAACATTGCCCATAATCATATATATCCCCACCGAATCGTAATGCAATGGAACAAAGGCTATTTTGCAAAGGCATGAAATAATATAATGCAGTGTAGTGATAGTGACTAGAGTTCAACACGAATAATATTGAACATAAAAGAAAATGAAACGTAAGATTAAATCAAAACACAGCAAGGCAATCAATCTCTACTTGAGGATATTGGTTCTGCACATCACAGTCAGCACGCCACGTGGGCTTTTTGGTTTGCCGAGCTGATCTTTGGGGTGGTTCGGTCTGCTCAGAATTAAAGGATTTAGTTGATCCATGTGTGGAAAGACGTTTAGTTCTGTGAGTGAGTGTAGTAGGTGGTGCCTCTATCAGCATGTCTGCAATTAGAAGAGGCAAATCTATATGAGGAGGACTCGTGATTTCTCAACTAGGTGGAGTTGTTTTGGGGGTGGTTGATGATGTAGTTGGTCTATGTTCTGTGTTCCGAGGTGTTGCTCAGGGCGTTAGGATAGTTGATTATCCTTGGGTGCAATGGTCTTCCTGCTCCATGGCTCGAGGTGTGTGGGGCTTATGTGATCTGATGCCCTTGTAAACAGACACCCGTGAAGGGGTGTAGGATACACTGGGATGGTGACCAATCCTCATCAATCCACACGAACTGCATACTGGTCAAATTGACGGACTTTAATCCCAATTCCAGTTTTGTCCCATTTCAATGGATGTGGATCTGTTCGGTTTTGAATATATATACATGATCCCCTACGATCAATGCAGGTAGTCATTTCTATGCTGCTCCAACCTCTCTGGCACTTTCATGTGGCTCTGCTGCAGTGTTGCCTCACACAATATCAGTGTCGTCCAAGTAGCATGTGGTTGATAATGATCAGGTGGGACCAGTATGAAGTCCCAAATAGGATGGCTGAATACACACGTTGCTGGGGACAATTTGGTGTCTTATCTGGTGTATTTCTGTACTGTAAAATGGCACGTTGGAATGAGTCGTCTCAAAACTTTCATCGTCTTTTGTATTATTATTATAAGGCTTTTTACAGTTTTTAACCCAATTTCCACATGACAAATACTTTGTGGAAAGGCCACAGATGATAACCGATGATACAGCTCCCAGTCATTGAGGAACTTGCAAGTGGAAGAGGCGGTAAATTCTGAACCCCATCAGATGCTAGTTCATCAGGTATGCCAAATGTGATGAAAGTACGATGAAGAAACTCAATTAAAGCATCCACCCCACCATGTGCAACTTGAACCATAGGCCAGTAGTTGCAACTTTTGTACTACAAAAAGTCTCCCCATATGCACTGGAAAGGGTAGGTAGGGTCAAGCAGTGTTGTCAGAGGTACACTGGGGTTCGATGGGGGAATGAAATTGCATAGCTGGCAATGTGCACTCAAATTGCTGATGGCTGGGGTTATACCGGGCCAGAAGATGGATAAGTCGGCTCTTGCCGTCATTGCTGTAACACCTTGGTTTTCAGAGTATAACGAGTCCAGGAACTCCTGCCTGAGCGAAGGTGGGACCAGAACACGATGCTTGTAAAGGGTCACTCCATCCAGTGTGTGTAAGTGATCCCTAAAGGGGAAGTATTCTTGGATGGACTTGTGGTTTTCCAGACAAATTGATGGCTTTTAGTAGGGTTTGCATGTCAGGGTCACTGGATGTAGCTAGACGAACTCGATCCCATGTAACAGACTTACGGCCTTTCAAAGAAGAGACTGCTGCAGTTTCAACTGTATCATCTATCAATATGTCCAAGTCATGTGTACGGAGTCCTCCCATTAACGAGCAATTGTGCGTGATGTCAAGTATACAGGATTGGACTGAGGCTATGTTACCTATAAGGAGCATCATTTTTGGCTGGCCTGTTGGATGTTGGGAAAAACTGTTGGTTTGATGCCTGGGAAGTAAACCATCTGAAATTTGTAGTGTTGTGTCATCTCCTTCAGGTTTCTGAGCCATGAGTTTGAGATGTTTTCAAGGGACATGTCACCAAACACTAACAGTAACAGTTTGTGGTTGACAGCGATAATCAACTGACTAGAGCCCAATACAAAGTGGTATCTGGCTTTATCTAGGGCATCTGCTACTGCCAACGCTTCACCTTCGATTGGGGCATATCTTGATTCCGTCCTGTGTGAAGTGGCTGCCCATGAATGGGATTTTCCCGCTATCTTTACAACAGAATGGTCCTGACATAGAACAGCTGCAGTGTTTCTGTAACAGCCAGAATCCTAATCCATTCTTGGACCAATTTTTCACCAAGCATGTTGGTTTTTGATGGTCAAATATCTTAACTCCCTGTTCAATTTAATGGGGTATTATGCCCTTCAACTCATCTAATAGGTCTTGATGCTCGTCTGTTCACTTGAATGGCATGTTTGGCTTCAGAAGCTGTCCAAACGGCATCATTTTGTTGGCCACGCTAAATGCATACACAACCTGATTGACAAGTCTAAACCATGAACAAATGTCTGTAGTGTTTCTTGGTTTAGGGAAATCAGATATAGCTCGAAGAAACTTTTTGCACGGCCTAACACTGTCAGATGTTATCTCAAAACCAGAAAATTCGACTGTATCTCCAGCAAAGGCAAACTTCTGGGATTCAAGGTTATGCCATTTCTACCACAAATCAAGCCAATGGACTGCCTGAAAAAAGCTTTCTTCTATAGAATCAGGCCACAAAAGTACATCATCCACACATCTAGTTTTGTTTGTAAATTCTGCTACCAGTTCATTGTAGCTTGTCATATAACCATTACCGGATGCAATATAGCCCTGGGGTGCTGTCTTGGACCTGTAATGTCCCCATAGATTAAAGAATGTGCCAAGATGACGGTCTTCTTGAAGAATGGGGATGCTACGATATCTGTTCCAGGCATCGCATACTGTCTTCTTCTTTCCTTGTGGGACAGAACGGGCCTGATGAAATGGTGATTGCATGTGATGGGTTTCACGTATTGTGTGGGTGGTATAAGAGCCTAAGAGTCAATGGTTCTTTGAGGCGCACCATTCTTTTTGGTGCAAATGACCACCCTGTGGCATTATGTTACAGGTTCTCTAACCAGCACAGGCTCTAAGACACCAAGGCAAACATCATAGTCAAGTCCAGGCTTAACCTCCTCATGCCCAGTGAATGAAGGCAGGTATGGGTGTATAATTGGTTCTGCATCTGAATCTGCCATGAGCCTCAGTGGGGGTGTGTCCATCAAGAGTAAGGGCTGATGTTCACATGTATTGAAAGTACTTGCAGCATATTTGTTTGCAGAAAGTTTTTCAGGAGAAATAAATTTTCGACAGTCCTAGGAAATAGCATCTCTGTTGGTGGGGCAGGGGGTAACTGATATTTCGGACAGTTGCAAGGGTGCTGTAAGACATGGAGGTGGGTCTTCTCCATGACAACATTGGCTGCATGTTCACCAACTGTAGGAAAGGTATCTGTGATAATACCAAGCGCCAAACATGCCTCATAATTTTCCATTCATCTGCCTGATGCACGATTCATGTCTGATTAATCTATTTTTCTTTTCGAAGATGGAAGAAATCATATGTAATGACGTTAAAAACAGTCACTGGTATCTTTAGAACATCATGTTATATTATTGGGTAAAACTAATCTCCATGTAGAAAAATGGACATGAATGAAACAAATTGTTAAAATGTCGAGATGTGCACAGGAATTGAATGTAAGTGTGTCATTCATCAGTCAATGAAACATCCCCTGCTCAGTGAGAGACAATTATTGCACTGCATTTGGAGCATGTTCCTGTTAGAGAGATATCAAGAGGGTTAAATATACCAAAGAGAATCATACATAGATGAATCAAATTGTTTAGAGAACATCAGAGTTTAGAAAATAGGCCTAGAAGTGGAATTCCTCGAAGCACCACTAGAGAGTAAAGCAATATGATTGTTGTGGCTGTCAAAGAATAAGCCCTGATTACAGCAGTTGGCTTTTATTGCAAATATCATAAACAAGTAAATGAGAAAGATACCTTTCATATTTCTCATGGCAGTAGCTCTAGGCATACGTGTGAAACTGATTCTAATTAATTTCTATTTAGAAGAAATGAATAGCTACAGTAGGATTAACCCAAGAATGCTTTTATGAAAATAAGCCTTTTGTCTTAATGTGTCCGTCAACTTTGACTCACAGGTTCCCAATGTGTGTGGATGCGGCAGGATAACATGCAAGGAATAAGATTAGATAAATACTAAATTGTATTCGTTTGACTATGATTGGTTTAAAACATGCGATAGCTAGGTTTGAGTAAATTATGTCAAGGAATAATGAAAAGGATAAAGAAAGGGAGAACATGATCAATAAAGAATAACAGGAATAATCGGTTAATTGGGTGTCAAAATCAGAAGTCAAATTTAGGCCTACTAAATGTGTCATGCAAATTATTTTATTGATCCAATGATAAATTTAGTTGAATAACACTTTGCTACCAAAGAACATTGACAGGCTTAATGTATTATTTATCAGCTGTAGGTTTCGAACTGACAATACCCTAGACCCTAGTACAGAATATGTACATCTGCATTGCTACAGGAATAAGGATGGTTTTGCACAACCCTAATTGATGAATAACTTTCACGCTGGCGTGACAACTCTGACATTCTGTGTCTGTCATTGCAGACATGGTAGCTAAAAGAGAGCATTTATTATTCAATTCAAAGCCCAAGGCTGAATAATCATCACAAGAGACCTTAGCATTACCATCAATAAAGGGTTGAGATGCTGAGTATTTTTAACCCATGTTGTTTGTAAGTTTGTGATAGATATGATAGTCAATGCATTTTTTAACCTATCTGTTGTGGCAGAATCACAAGCCAGCAAAGAAAAAAGCTAATCTCCCTATAATTACTTTAGTCATACCGACTATCAATGTTCCCCAGCCGCACTTTCCCCTTTACGATACTATTTACCAACAGGACAATTGGTTCACTGACAGACACAAACAAAAATCACATTCATGTACTCACCAGATATGACTGTCTTCAAGGCGAGAATCTGTGCTGCCTGCTGGGTACAGCCGCCGAGACGCAACAACCGCCAGCAATCACAACACAAAACAACCCAACAAATACTACAACCACACAATAACTCAACAACACAACAAATCATTACAAGGACGAATATCAGCAACATCAAAACAACAACACTACAAGTCCATACACAACTACTTACATACAACACCAAGAAACCACAACAACTCACCAACAACAACACTCAACTACAACAACAACACTCAACAACTCACATACAACACCACAGCAATTTACAAGCTCAACAACTTTCCAACGCACAAGCACAATAAACTTCAGCAATACAGGCACAACAAACTGCTAACAAATATATCACCAGCAAATCAAACAACGTCAGAAAACATGCAATACAACCAACCATCCAATGCCAAGACCATTCTCTGGAAAAACCGACTGTCCATCACAGACTCTGATCATAGACTGACTGACTGACTGACCCACCCGGCAACAGCCCCAGCAGACAACCTAGACAATCACCCAATAAGCAAATCACTTGTTAACTATCCACCCACCACTTATGCCCTTTCTCTCTTTCTCGATAGGTCACTCACTCACACTCGTCAGAAAAACACATACACACTTACACGCTATCATACAGCAACACCAAACACAAACGCGACATATCAAGCATACGAAAACAAACTCAACTATTCCCGACAACTACAAACAACCCAACAACACTTTCACTTACTCTCCTCTCTCTCTCTCTCACCCAACCCTCGAAGACATTGTCAAATGAACTACCATATCACTCCTCCATACTGTTTGTAAGTTTGTCATAGATATGATGGTCAATGCATTTTTTAACCTATGTATTTGTAAGTTTGTCATAGATATGGTGGTCAATGCATATTTAAACCATACATCACACTACCACTAGGGCCTCTTCTTCGACTGCAGCATACCCAGCTTCCATAGGGGTGAGATGTCTGCTGCCACATAACACCAAACGCCATTCCTCTTAGCAACAGAAAGGGGTGTCCACTGTAACACAGTTGCAATATTGTTGGATTACCACAAATCCGATACCCTCTCTACACCAGTCTGTCACTGCAGCCGTCCGCCACGATTTGCCGTAGTACATCAAGCCTTCTTTTGCTAACTGACATATAGCACTCTACCTTCTCGAATTCTCATTACAGGTGATCATCCCAAGAAACTTTTTTCTTTCATGGCTTCTTAAGCAGATCCCTAAATGGAGCCATCACAGGGGGCGTGGCCATGAATGGAGCCAGCTTATTCACTAATCCATGCAATGCACGAATGTCAGTTATAGACGGCTCCAACGGCAGGGGGAAATCCTTGACAGCTGATAGCCTATCAGCTGTTGGTTATTAGGCATCCCAAACCACCTGACAACCCACAAATTCTACTTCACGTTTGCAAAACTTGAATTTAGACGGATTTAGTGTAAACCCATGTTTCTCACACACCTCCAAAAAATCAAACACATGCCAAAACTTTTGTTCAACACTCGTGTCATATAATAGGGTATCATCAGTGCGCTAATACTTTCTGACAACATTTGCTATGACATCATCAAAATGTTTCATGTACACGTCCGGAGCCACACAATGGCCCAGGGGGGTACGTAGGTACTGATATGGTCCCCACGGTGTAATAAAGGTAGTCAACTTCCTACTCTCCTCGTCCAGTTCCACTTGATGAAAACCAGAATCCGCATCAGCCAATGTTTTAAAAGTGTGAGGCGGGGCATTTGAGACCATATCAAAGGGGGCAGCTGTGTGGTGGGTTTCTCGTAAGCATACAGCATTTAGCAGTTGAAAGTCCACTGTCTGTCTAGGCTGGCCATTTTTCTTGCCAGTTACTACTATCCTAGAACACCATTCAGTGGCCTCACCAGCGGGGCTTTGTGGATAATACCTTGGCTTACGTTTCTCTCTAACTGTTTCTTCACCTCATTCTTCCAATTCTTGGGAAAAGGCAACTGAGTATGAAATGCCACAGGTTTAGCATTTGATACAACATGAATACGGTGTTGGGGACATTCCATCACTGGGAGGGGTTACTGGCTCGTCTGAAATGTGGTGGCCGAAAAACTTTGCAAGAGCCATTCCTGCAATTGGTCGACATTCATCTCGACCAAGGGGAAAGGTGGGTTCATCTTGTTTGTAGGTGGGGCCAAGACTGTTGGGATACTGCCCGACGTGCAATACTGTCCCTTGGCACTGCCTCTTATCTCACACATCATGTCTCCATCACTATCCCTTTGGGCCAATGAGGCTGATGGATTATCCGTCGGGGGACCCATCGATGCAACATTGCCAAATGTACAAGCAATTTCACTGCTCTCATAGACACTAGACACCTTAGCCTAAGGGTAATCTCTTGGCACTAAACACAACTCTTTACATGAATCTAAAGATAAGAAAACATGATGATGATTTAGCAAAATAAACCACCAATAAACCATCGGCTCACACTTCACAGAACCTATTCTAATGCAACACAAGGTCCCTCCCCATACTGGTACTGCCTTCCCCACAATGTCCACCAACTTCACCTTCGGTTTTTGCAACTGACCCTTGCTCAACCCCAATAAACTAAGATGCTAAGTACCAGCCACACATACACTTCTGGCCCAGTATCGGCCACTACCATTGCCTGACACCATTTCCCACTGCTAGGGATGCGAATATCTATCTTCACTTTAGGCAGGATATTAGAACCAGTACACGACACTCTAATAGTCACCAAAGAATTTTCATCTCCCTGACTTTTCTTTTTTCCTTTCAGACAACACCTGCTCAAATGCCCTTTACCACCACAATTAAAGCATTCAACATCCCTTGCTGGACAGGCTTGGCATCCCTGCCCATGATACCTGTTGCAACTACTACACTTAGACCTATCTTTTGATGGGCCCCTCCGTTGCTTGCCTATACCTGCAGCCCCGACCTCTGCAGCAGGTGGCTCCTCTTCGTCAGACAGTTCGACTGCCACCCTAAAAACATTGGGTTTACCCCCAAATGAGTCACGAGCTGCTGCCTCGAATGCTAAGCTTTTCGTTTTCAAATCCTCCAGTGACAAACTCACTTGCTGACTGATACAACTCTCTTTTCAGCATAGGGTTATGTAGGCCAACCATTATCTTCCTAACAAGGATATTAATCTTCCCAACAAGGATATACTCTGCTAAATAGCTAGAACACAACGGCACTGAAATCTGCAATCAATTGCCTGTTGAAGACATTTATTAAAGTAAACTTTAATGGATTCATCTGCTGACTGATAGCTACTAAAGAAAATGTCCCATCGCACAGCCTGGTTAGATGATGACGTCACTAGCTCCTGTATTGTATCCAGTATTGGCGAGGGCTTCATCGCAAATATTTCATCTGATGACACCTTTGTGTCCAAAGCACTCTGCAATGCAGCCTCGCACCAGACACAGGTGCATGACGGCTTCAATTCCCACCCATTCGTTCAGGTGAAGCCAACACTCTATCAACCTCCTCCAGCTTCGGAATGCAGACAGGGACATGTCTAACTTGCACTTCACAGGTGCCACTGCTACTGGGGCCCTGCCTGACACTGGAGACTGTGGAAGTACAGAAGTAATCCCTTGAAGTGCTGATAACTGACGTGTCAATGCCTCAATTGTCGCTAGTTGAGAGTGTAATGCACGTGAAATCCTGGGGCTCCTTCTGCTGGGGTAGCTGGCAAGTTTGCAGTTCTTCTAGCGGGTGTGGCCCTTCGCACATGCCAACTCATCTTGATTAAGTCCTTGCTTCTTGATTGTCATCGTGCCATGTGAGGGCTAGAGAAAGATAGCTAACCTCTGGAGCTTTATTAGTCCAAACAGACTTCAGGACAATACTAGATACTAGTGATCCTTACCACCGGGAAGCTGCAACTGACTCTCTTTGTTGTGCTGTGCAAGGCACACTCCCCCCGTCTCAATGGTCTCACATGTTGTACTCCCAAGAATACTGCTAGCCCATGCACTATTTGTTTGTAAGTTTGTCATAGATATGATGGTCAATGCATTTTTTAATCCATGTGTTTGTCAGTTTGTCATAGATATGATGGTCAATGCCTTTTTTAACCTATGTATTCGTAAGTTTGTCACAGGTATGTGTTTGTCAGTTTGTCATAGATATGATGGTCAATCCATTTTTTAACCTATGTGTTTGTAAGTTTGTCATAGATATGATGGTCAATGCATATTTAAACCCATATGTTTGTACATTTGTCATAAATATGATGGTCAACACACAGTAGAGGCATTGGATACAGTGTTATTGTCTCTTAATATTTTTCATTTGTCCTTTCTACAGCATACACTCTCGATGCGTGGTTGCGGTTGCACAAATTACACACAAGGTCATATGCTGGGCAAATAGAATGTCTAATACTAGATGGGGCACTTGTACCATGAATCGTCTTTCCACAGTAAGTGCAGTTACTGACTCGTCCTTGTGTATTTCACTTTTGTTTTTTCTGTATGTACTACTGGCGGCTGCTGCAGCATTTGAGTCTGGCAGACTTGAAGCTGAGCGTTTTCCAGCCTCCTTTCCTTCAACAAACTTGAATACATCTTCTAAACTCATATCTTGATTAAAGTTACCAAGTAAGTCCAATTGGACCTCAGAGTCAGAGTCCCTTAGTAAGAACATCATGAAGGGTGGCCTCTGTATAGTTCACATCAGTGTTACAGTTCTGATATTGAATTATATATTTACTGGCTTGGCCTCATATGTAAGCTCCAAAACTTTGTACAGTCTCATTGCAATCATGTTGGATGTTTTCCAAATTTACTACGGCAACCATTTGGTTTTCTTTCCTACAGCAAGTGTTTTTATGGCTGTAAGCACTTCATCACATGTTTTTCAGTAAGTTTGTCTCCAGATGAGGACATTAGGTCTTTACTAAGGGGCTCTTCACAGCATTTGAGGAGCTGTATGACTTTATCTCTGCCTTCCAGTTTTGTTGCGGTGACATATTCATTCCATCTTGACTGGAAGTATGCCCTTCTTCACTTGTACCTGCCAGTAAGATGGTAAGATGGATGACCATTTTACTCTCTCCACTTTAGCAGATGTTATCGGTGTACGAATCATCAAATGGGCCGTGTTGAGTGCAGCGGCAATCGTAGCATCCAGGTCATCAGTTTCATACATACAGCCAGGGATTGGGAACTTTACAATTAGTATTTTTGGAGTATAAGTCCTGTGTCCATATAAGAACTCAGTCTATTTGCTTGGCTCTTCATTGAGAACAACAATGAATTCAGTCTGAAAGTACACAAATGAGAGGTATTCAAATATAATGCTAATTTAATTATGCATTAAAGATATGATATGATCAACTCGATATTGCTACTGAATAGATAATAAATGTTGTCACATAATACCAATTACAATGATATATTTTAAACAGGTATGCGATAAAATTGCCAATTTTTAGGTTTTTTTAATAAGAGAACTAACAACATAGTTATCAGTATAAACAATAAAGGGAAGTAACTATTCAAGTAGCACTCTCCATAATCATATAGTTATCAACTCACAAGCAATACCGTTTTCATCATAAGTTGCTACATCTACTGTAGATTCCATCCATCAGGTGGCCTCACTTGTGCAAACTTGTAAGCTAGAAGCTGAACTTTAAGTTCTAACTTACATCTAATTTGACCTTGATATTATAAATGCACATTTTCTTCAAGGACTTGTGTCTTTAGTGTTGTTGGAATATTAACTAAACTTTTTCAAGATATACTCACGTTCAGCAATGAGTTCTGACCAGACACGGTTCTACATGCCCTGCAGTAATCATGCTTAATGAATGGATCCCTACCAGTGTTTTAATCCTGAACACAGGGGCGTTCCTAGACATTTTGGGGCCCGGGGGTCACAGTCCCATTTGGGCCCCTCTTATGGGGTGGGAGGCGAGCAAAATGAGCCAAAGCAGCTCGGGGGAGTTGGGAAAATTTTTAGAGTCTGAGCAATTGTAGGATCATTTTAAAGGCACTTGTAAATGCAAATTTCGGAAATTTTATTTCTTAAAACTAGGTGTGTATTCAATAATTGAAGATCCACTTAATCCAGGTAGACATAATGATAAATGGTGAAAATGAGGATAACAGTAATGTACTCTGATGGCGATATGATGTGGAGGGAGTTAAATGAATCAATATTGCTGGAAGGGACTCCGTTATGTGAAGGGAGGTAGATCAGAGTGAAGGGAGTTAGAACAGAGTGAATGGAGGTAAAACAAAGTTTGGGACAGTAGAACAGAGTGTAAAGAAGTTTAAACAGTGAAGGGAAGGTAGAACAGAGTGAGGGGAAGGTAGAAGAGAATGAAGGAACGGTAGAACATAGTGAAAGGGAAGTAGGACAGAGTGAAGGGAAGTAGAACGGAGTACATGGAGGTAGAAGTTAGAACAGAGTGAAATGAGGTAGAATAGAGTGAAGGGAAGGTAGAACAGAGTGAAGCTGTGAAGGAAGTAGAATAGAGTGAAGGGAGGTAGTACAGAGTGAAGGGGAAGGTAGAACAGAGTAAAGTGAAGTTAGAGAATTAATCTAATATTGCTGGAATGGAGAAAAGGGAGAGGAAGGACCACAGACCACTCCGAGATTATATATATGTATATATATATATATATATATATATATATATATATAGTATATATATATATATATATATATATATATATATATATATAAAACAATGGTATTCTTGTTGATGTTAGTACACTTGTTAGTAGGTAGGGCCTACACTTAACACTTTTCAAGTTGCTCACTTGCTCCTACTGTCCTACAATTTTCGACGTGCTTTCTTGGCAGCAAACTCCTCTTTTATATCACTCATATCAATTTTATCCAGCACTTCTGATTCCACTGACATTAATACTAAATTACTAAGCCTGTCTTGGCTCATCGTGCTTCATAAATAGTTCTTCACTAGCTTCAGTTTTGAGAAGGATCTTTCACAGGAAGCAATAGATGTTATGGTAAGTAAAATTTTGATTGATGTTGCAAGATTTTGGCAAACATCTTTTCCATAGCTATTGATTTTTTCAAAATATCCACTGGTAGCCTTGGTAGTTCTCTGTTGAAAAACTTTACATGTGCATCTATTATATGATTGAACAGGGAGATTGGCTGGACATCGTCCTAAAAGTCTGCACTGCGTTTTTGAAGCGTTTCCTCGTCCATAGATTTTAAAAGTAACTCTGGTTGAAGAAGGAATCCAAAGTGCTCCACATGGTCTCTCAGTCTCTGAAATCTCTCCTTCATTTTCATACAAAGCCTGTCTAAGATTTCCCTTGCTACACGCCTAAATTCCTGTTGCCTGCTGAGTCCTTCATCTGATTTACATACCTGTACCTTCTCCAGCCATACGTTTCTTCTTTCTTATTCTTCTGGTCGTTGAAAATCCGTAATTATTACTTCCTTCTTCCGCAAAGTTGATAGACTGTGTGATGATCTTTTCCCCTTCTGTCTCATTTCATAAAATAGAAGAGGGTTTATCTATCAGTTATATTCAATCCACTCTGTTGCATTTTTTCTGAGCAAAGTTAATTGGCCTTAAGATATGTGACCAGAATTCCAGGTAAGCAAAAAAATCATATTTTTCATCTGAAGACAAGAGGTCTCTGGCTTTACTTCGAGTATCTACTCGCTCATTTGGACATTCTGCAAGATTCTCTGACAATTCAATCATTTTGTCCATTTTTGTTACATTTTTGTTCACGAAATGGGAAATTGGGGCCCTTTAGTGGGCCCCAAACTTTCGGGTCCAAATATAAATGGGGCCCTTGGCCATTTTGGGGCCACAGGATTTGGCTTGTCCTTTCATAGCAGCAATGGTTAAATTTTGCATTTTGGGGCCGCCCCCCTCACATTGGGGCCATGGGGTGATTTCGAATAGCTCCCCCCCCCCCCCCCCCACCCCACCCCAACCTCAAGAACGCCACTGCCTAAATATGTAGTATCTCTTTAAGTATGTTCAGTTACATCTTTGGCTGTGACTGATGTCGAAAGAGTCTCAGCTATAAAAAAAAAATATCAATTTCATGGTCTTCAAGTGCCTTGTCGATAGGTAATCTAGATAATGCGTGTAGATTACACATTTTGGATGTGAGCCTTTACTCAGTTGCCATTGGCTGAGAGAAATCATAGTTCCCTTATTACTTCTCAATAGAATTACCTTTAAAAAAAAGTTTTGTATGGTTTCATTATGAGACTGGCTATCAGCATTTCCTCTTACCATACTTTATCTTAGTTTCGTGCATTTTATCTCTGTGTTTTGATGACTGTCCTACTGTCTTGCCATCTTTTAAGCCTTTACCGGAAACTACAGTAACCTAATCGTTGTTCATTTCTTACACGCTGCTGGAAATCGTTTTTTGTTGTTAGCACAATAACAAGAGCAAGGTTAGGTATAAACTCTTTGCTGACGATACTCAGTTCTCTTTTTCCTCTCGAAATGGTAGATTGATTGACTGATTGTTTCTATTAAACCTGGCGTCACAACATCTAGGTTATTGACACCAAAATAAATTTAAATAGAAAAAAATAAATTTAAAATTATTTCATATAAAAATACCTAAAAAATATGAATATAAATATATTTGTTCAAATACATAAATTCTTATATAGACAATCTGTGTATAATCTAAATTTTGTTGAGGAGGCCCGCCTCCCGCACAAAGATATATAACTGCTCTATATTACAATCCTTACCGAGAATTGTAGCTAGAATAAAATTACCTTCTCTGTCACGTCCCCAAGACAGGAACCTATGTCTCAAATTGCCAAGTCTGGGACATTCTATTAGCAAATGTCTCGCAGTCAAGGGCACAGTACAGTTCTCGGAAAACGGAGGATTTTCATGGGACATCAAGAACCCATGAGTGAGTCCTCAATCTGCACAACGTCGCTTCCTGTGTCCCACTGGGACTGCCAACATTTTTTAATTCTCTAACCTACTAGAGGATACAAATCGCGATATGGTGGTAGGCATCTTGAGGGTTCTCGGGAACTAACTGCCAACTTTTCAAGTTGGTCAGCTTTCTCATTCCCAACCACTCCAACATGGGAAGGCACCCAGCAGAACTTTACTTCTTTCCCCCTTCTTTTCAGTAAAAGCAGCCATTCCAATATCTAAGATCAGAGGGTTTAAAAAGTTAAAAGATTCCAGCGACTGAAGAACACTTCTTTAACCACAATATATAATAACATTATTTTCATTCCGAATTAAAACTTCCTTTATAGCCTTTAAAATTGCATATAGTTCTGATGTAAAAATCGATGCAACAGATGAAAACCTCCCACTTCTCTCAATATCAGGGAAGGCTACTCGAAAGCCGACGCCAGCACCTGACTGAGCCATCCGTGAAAACTCCAGTGGAGCTATCAAGTTTCAAGGAGTGTTCTAAAAATATTGAACGCATGGCCTCACCGGACAATTCTGTCTTGGTAAAATTAAAATTCTACAGAATTTTACCTCTGGGAAGTTCCAGGGTGGGGGACTAACTGAATATTTTGCTGGTAAAATCTCGATCCTTGACATGTTTAATTCACCGACAATAAAATTTACTCAAAAAGAGAATGGATGAGGTTGCTTGGGATGATGATTTTCATAAAACTGCCGATGCCTTTCCTTTCTCATACAAATGCTGGTTAAAGACTTAGGTAGCCTCTGGAATCTATACCAGCTCCGAACCAGCAGACACTTGTAATGAAGATCTAGTGGCACCTCACCAGCATCTACAAGCATTCTCTCGGCGGGAGATGATTTAAATGTTCCTGTACACAACTGTTTTTCTTCATGATGAAATGAGTTGAGCATTTTAAGGCTATTTGGCTTTGCAGAAGTGTCGCTTCACATCCATAACTTAATTTTGAAAAGACCAAGGCTTTATTTAATCTCAACATCTGAGTTCGGTCTGCACCCCACGAGGTGTGAGACAGGACTTTCAGCAAATTCGTTGCTTTCAAGCATTTTGCCTTAATATATTTCAGATGTGGAATCCAGGCCAGCTTGCTATCAAAAATCAAACCAAGAAACTTTGTTTCACCAACACATGTAATTCTCTCCCTATGAATGAACAGATCTGGATCAGGGTGGATTCCCCTTGTACAACAAAAGTGCACAGTTACTGTTTTACTGGCAGAAAATCTAAAGCCATTAACCCCAGCCCGCTTTACTATATTATCAATGCAGAGCTGAATGCGGCGTTCAGCCATGTCATCCTTGATGCTGCAAAGGAAATCGAAAGATCGTCATCAAAAAGGGTATATGTTATATCTGTGGGAATTATTTTGGAAACCCCATTGATTGCCAAGACGAACAACGTTACACTTAAAACACTTCCTTGTGGTACTCCTTCTTCTGGGTTGAATACATCTGACAATGTTGCTCCAATATGAACCCGAAATAACCTATTTAAAAAAAAAAAGCCTTAATAAAGAGGGGCAAATTGCCTCTCAAGTTACATTCATAAAGGACCCTCAAAAGCCATATCTCCATGTTGTACCATAAGCCTTCTCCAGATTAAAGAAAACAGTGATGTGATGCTGTTTGTCGGTAAATGCTTCCCATATTGAAGATTCCATTCGAACCAATACATCAGTTGTGGAACGCATACTTCGAAAACCACAATGAGCAGGCGACAGATATTTACCTCTTTCCAAGTACCACATAAAGGGTGTGTTCACCATGTTTTCCATTGATCTTACACAAACAAGATGTCAATGCAATAGGACGATCAAATGGCAATAATTTTAACATCTCCCAAAGCTTGGGGAAGATAATGTTCTCTGTAAAATCTGCTAATAAGGCTTAATATGAAAAGTCTGATATTTTCAGGGGTATGCTTAATCACTGAATATGTTAAATCATCCAGTCCAGGAGCTGATTCATTACATTTATTCAAGGCCAATACAAATTCTCTCGTTGTAATGCTCGTGTCTTAATGCATTACAATAAATTTCAACCTGTTCCATTAGCCGCTTTGAGCTGAATAGGGTCTATCATCATTTTTCTTTGCAACATTAGCAAAATGATTAACAAACTCATTTGCCACTATAACTGGGAGTCTGCTACCTCACAATCATTGATCTTAATAACTGGAGGTTGACAATGAGTAAACTTGCCTGCTATTTTTCTAACTCTCTTCCAAACTAGAGTCAGAGGAGTTTGCGAATTTAGTGAAGATATGAAGATCGTCCCAGATTCTTTTCGTGCTTTTTTATTTCCATGAGAAAATGAGCTCTTGCTTTTCGAAATTCAACACGGTAATACTCACATTTCCGTCTGCGGTATCTGGTGAAAACATCTCATAGTTCTATGAGTTTCCTGGCATTTACGAGTCCAACAGGGAACTGGTCGGCGGATAAATACGCCCGAAGTCCTAGGTATAGATTAAATACCAGCCGAGAACATCATTGTATTCAAAAAGTCAAGAGCATCATCTACAAAGGGAAAGTCATCAGCAGAGTCATCTATTGAGCTGTGCTCCTGGAATGTTGCCCAATCAGCTTTACCAATGTTCCATTTAGGTAGCCTTGAAGATGGAGGGCTTGATGCTACACTCGCCACTATTGGAAAATGGTCACTGGTAAATCTATCATTTATAGCTCTCCAATTAAAGTCAATAAAGCAGTCATCACAACCTATAGATAAATCAATTGCTGATAACATGCCTGTTTGAACATGAAAATGTGTGTAGACTCCCCAGAGTTAAGGATCCCCACATTTTCATCTTCTATGATGGAACCTAAGCATCTTCCTCTTTGATTGGTGACGTCACCTCAAAGAGGGTTTCTGCTATTCATATCTCCCAAAATAACAAAAGGACGTGGTAACTGTTGAATAATAAGAGATTTAAATTCATTGATGGGGAAGACTTCGTTAGGTGGTAGATAGAGAGAGCATACTGCATGTTTTCTTTGCAAATGGATCTGCATACCCATCAATTGCAATGCTGATTAGATACAGATAGGATTTTGTGGGGTGTCATTTCGTACATACAAAACGACACCACCATGGCTTCCAATATTCAAATTATAGGTAGAGTGATAGGATGTATACTCTCGTGGGCTGGGGCACATATTATTACCAATCATGGTCTCCTATAATGAAAGATATAAAAAAAATTGATGTCGGCGAAGAAACTAAAATTCAATGACCCCCTCGATGTGGGACCACCTTGACGTGGTGAGGGGCTCTTGAACCAAGGAATTTGTTCCCAGGTTTGAGTCCAAGTCTCATATATTATGTATTTACTTGGAGTAATTTTGTGGACTTTCCCACTTTTTGTAAAATGTATTGGACCTGACAAATAGGAAAAGATATTATAGCTGGGAATGGGTTTATATCCGAAGCTAAATAGTGGAAACTGTGGTAAGACCATTAACTGCCCGATAATGTTCGGACCTGAAAGTTATCAGGCGTAACTATTCCGCAGGACTGGACCACGGATTTCAGCGGTGTCTGGTTCTGGGGATAGGACTCTCGGCATTCTTTCCGGTTTGCCCATTGTGATTAGGGTGGGGATGGTTGTGTTCTTGTAATGTTCTCAGTCCTATCAAGCGGGATTGGCTTACAATTGGGCCACTATAATCATGTTGTGCCATCCCCAGTAGGGTAGAGTAGGGACGCGGATTTTCGGGAGACGGTTTCTCTTTTGTACCATTGGTGGAAGAATAAACTCCGTGAAAGGCTGATGACGTCTTTTTACGGGTTTCAGGTTTATTTTTTCCGCTCCTCTCAAATCTTTATGTCTAGCAGTTGTAAGGATTCGAGTACCCCTGAGCCCTATGATGTTCTTCCGGCACAGATGACGACCTTTGTACCCACCATGGAGATTCAAATTTTTCCAAATGTTGTTCTCCAAAAATAAATTGATAAAAAGCAATAATAACAAATCCCCTGATCCCCCTCCTGACTTCACCTCCCCTGGATCCTCTAGCCATGCATCATTGATGACGACTTCAATTAAGGTCACAGACTTCTCCAAGAAATCTTCAAAGTTAAATCCTCAACACAGCCAGGTTGTGTGAAAAATATGAGAATGTTCCATATCAAAGACTCACCAGTCTGTTGTGATTATGAAATGATCTCAACAGCTATTGCAACAATGAAAGGAAAGCCCTCTAGACCAGCAGTTCCTTAGTGGAACAAAACCTGAAGTAATATGAGAAAATGTTATAAAAAGTATAAGCGGAGTGGAATCGCACAAGACAATGTTACTTAGTACCAACGTGCTGTGGCCAAGCAAAATAAATATTTTAAAAAGGCAAAGTGAGAGTCGTGGTGTACTACATAAATGGCACTAGCTCAAAAACACCATCCAAAATGATTTGGAAGAAAATTAAAAAACTAAATGGCAAGTTTGTCCCTGAACTTCTGCCTAGTCTTAAGATAAATGGTGACCTAATTACCCAACCAGATTGTGGTCGCAGA
This sequence comes from Macrobrachium nipponense, assembly GCF_015104395.2. Classification (NCBI taxonomy): domain Eukaryota; kingdom Metazoa; phylum Arthropoda; class Malacostraca; order Decapoda; family Palaemonidae; genus Macrobrachium; species Macrobrachium nipponense. The sequence continues at coordinate 110,131,130 of NC_087202.1, forward strand.
AAAATTTGAACATTTCTCGAGAATATCTAGTAGTGAGAACTACTCTCGAGAATATCGAGTAGTGAGAACTATTCTCCAGAATTCCAAGACATTAGAAATGCCCAGATTTCTCTTGATTGAAGTGAAATTAATTTTGAACCATATAATGCAAAATTTACACTGCAGGAATTTAAAGATGCCTTGCAGAATACCAAACCATCAGCCCCTGGTAAAGATAAAATACTTTGTGAAACGCTGAAATATCTCCCAGAAAAGTCAAAGAAATTTCTTTTAGATATAACAAATGAAATCTGGGAAACTGATATTATTCCTAAGATCTGGCAATTATTATCATTAATCATCCCTCTGAAGAAACTAAACAAGGAGAAGTGAGGAATTTAGCAGTATTTATTGATAATAAATGGTCGATTGTAAAACTTGTAACTATTACATTAGAAACATTGTTAAATGAAGATAATCCGAAAAAAGCAATTTGTATCCAAATACTTTCGAGGCTGCTCTAACGCAACGTAATATACTACGGACTCTCTAACTACACACTAAGAAAACTGCAAATAGTACAAAATAGAGCCGCCATATTAATAAAAGGATTACGTTACCATGCCAGAATAATCCCAGCACTAATTGAGATACAATTGCTACATCGGCTCCCTGTAAACGCAAGAATAAAATATAAAATATTTCTAACAGTCTTTAACGCACTAAAATATGGTGAACCAACATATCTGAGAAACTGCTTAAGCTTCGTTAGACCTGAAATGAATATTGTGGCTAGACATGCAAGTGAAGTATATAGACTATTTGAACCTAGAACAAATTGTAAGTCGGGGGAGAGCATTTGAACAGTGCGCACCAAGACTAAACAACAAAATACTACCTCTTGAAATGCAAGAAGAAAGCAAGTTTAAAAAGAACCAAAGACCCTCCTATTCTGCAGGAGCTACGATACTGACGACAAAACAGAAATGTAATTACAAAATATAAGAAGCAACTCATTCTGAAAAGGTACAAGGGGCCGCCAGAGAGGGAGTCATCCCTGTGGAGGGCGGTAGTACATAAAACCAAACAGTGAACAAAGTGAAGTATCCAAACTATGAGTTATGATGTCTTGTCTAGGATGCGACTATCTTCCATCAATGATGTCAGACATGCGACGAAGGTACTTACTGATTCTTGAGGTGCCTAAGTTTCTCTCCTTGTTTGGAGAGGATTTGTTCACTGGTCTACTGATTTTATTTTGTCTTCTTGGATGTGTTCTGAACTACCTGCATGCTTGCTGTGCATCCTTGCTTGTACGTACAAAGCAATGTCAGTCCTTATACCTTCATCTTTATTGCACCCTCAAAGTGACATTGCTTGTTTTTTTCTGATGGCCTTACTGCTCATGAGACACAAATGCTCTTGGTGTAGACTGTCACTCTTATCCTTGCTGGTGTTAGTTGGCGTTTATTGTGTCGAAAAAGATGGACTTATGGTGGATTGTATATGCTTAACGTTGTTACTTGGTCAACAACTCAACAAAACTCCCTTTGCGGTTTGTAAATTACGGGAAGATATCTCTCAACCCAATTCATTATTAACGAGGATAACACACCAATATCATTAATGAATAGTACCACAATTAAGTACTTTCACTTACTGAGCAATCCTTGTAGACATTAACTCAGATCATAAATCGCTATACGAGATACGACGAGAGGTACCCCCCCCAACCCTCTCTCTCTCTCTCTCTCTCTCTCACTCTCTCTCTCTCTCTCTCTCTCTCTCTCTCTCTCTCTCTCTCTCTCTCTCTCTCTCTCTCCAAATGTTGCGAGTACTCACGGGTTGATTTTCAGACCTTAGAGGACCGCTGTGTTATCTCGTTTCTAAAAGTTATTTGCATAACCTTAAAGTATGAACACAACAAAGGTTTATCAGATCAATTT